>NC_140966.1:24765161-24795161 GCF_056783735.1 Eptatretus burgeri | reverse complement strand
TAACATCAGGTGGGGTTAACACGGCTTGTTATTCTTCTGAGGTTGCTGAAATGAGTACCAGTGTACTGTGTACTATGACAGAGTACCAGTGTACTATGAATTCTATTTTCATCCTCTTCCATATAAATAATCTCTGTGGTGGGATTAATCACAACTGTCAATATCGTTCATTTTCATAACCTGGACAGCACTTGGGAAGGACATGAACAAAAGTTAGAAATGCCATTATGCTCCATTCAAAGCTATCAAATAGCTATGTGTGTAAGGTCACTTAAAAAATTTGAGACTATTCTTCTGTCCAAAAATAAATTCTTTCATCCCACCAAGCTATCATTGCACACAAAAGATTATTTTCCAAAATATTTCAAAGCTAAGCGATGGCAAAAAGAGTTTTGGCCTGGCCATCTTGGCATTTGTCTGACGTCTTTGATTTTCCCCTCACAAAACATTCTGTTGCCCTCAGATTAATCCGAGTTCAACAAAACCTGTAATTTAATGTCGATTGTACTGTATTGGACCAAGATCTCCCTGGCGTGACCCAAGACCACCTGAGATAGACGACACAGGTTGGCCGAGTGTGGAGGTGAAGTCACGTGCACATGCAGCAAGCCATGTGATTCAGGTGTTCATTAATTAATCGGGTCTGCATGTTCAGGTTATGATGCGAGTTCTTCTCAATAATAATTTGATTACACTGGAGGACAAATCCACGCTCCAGCTTGCATTGGGACTCCCACTGGCTCATACTACAGCTTGCATTGGGACTCGCACTAGCTCATACTACAGCTTGCATTGGGACTCACACTGGCTCATACTCCAGCTTGCATTGGGGCTCATACTACAGCTTGCATTGGGACTCGCACTGGCTCATACTCCAGCTTGCATTGGGACTCGCACTGGCTCATACTCCAGCTTGCATTGGGACTCGCACTGGCGCATACTACAGCTTGCATTGGGATTCGCACTGGCTCATACTCCAGCTTGCATTGGGACTCGCACTGGCTCATACTCCAGATTGCATTGGGACTCACACTGGCTCATACTCCAGATTGCATTGGGATTCACAATGGCTCATACTCCAGCTTGCATTTGGATTCACACTGGCTCATACTACAGCTTGCATTGGGACTCGCACTGACTCATACTCCAGCTTGCATTGGGACTCGCACTGGCTCATACTCCAGCTTGTATTGGGACTCGCACTGGCTCATACTCCAGCTTGCATTGGGACTCACACTGGCTCATACTCCAGCTTGCATTGGGACTCGCACTGGCTCATACTCCAGCTTGCATTGGGACTCGCACTGGCTCATACTCCAGCTTGCATTGGGACTCGCACTGGCTCATACTCCAGCTTGCATTGGGACTCGCACTGGCTCACACTCCAGCTTGCATTGGGATTCGCACTGACTCATACTCCAGGTTGCATTGGGACTCGCACTGGCTCATACTACAGCTTGCATTGGGACTCACACTGGCTCATACTACAGCTAGCATTGGGACTCGCACTAGCTCATACTCCAGCTTGCATTGGGACTCGCACTGGCGCATACTCCAGCTTGCATTGGGACTCGCACTGGCGCATACTCCAGCTTGCATTGGGACTCGCACTGGCACATACTCCAGCTTGCATTGGGACTCGCACTGGCTCATACTCCAGATTGCATTGGGATTCACACTGGCTCATACTACAGCTTGCATTGGGACTCACACTGACTCATACTCCAGCTTGCATTGGGACTTGCACTGGCTCATACTCCAGCTTGCATTGGGACTCGCACTGGCTCATACTCCAGCTTGCATTGGGACTCGCACTGGCTCATACTACAGCTTGCATTGGGACTCGCACTGGCTCATCCTACAGCTTGCATTGGGACTCGCACTGGCTCATACTCCAGCTTGCATTGGGACTCGCACTGGCTCATACTCCAGCTTGCATTGGGACTTGCACTGGCTCATACTCCAGCTTGCATTGGGACTCGCACTGGCTCATAGTCCAGCTTGCATTGGGACTCGCACTGGCTCATACTCCAGCTTGCATTGGCACTCGCACTGGCTCATACTCCAGCTTGCATTGGGACTCGCACTGGCTCATACTCCAGCTTGCACTGGCTCATACTCCAGCTTGCATTGGGACTCGCACTGGCTCATACTCCAGCTTGCATTGGGACTCGCACTGGCTCATACTCCAGCTTGCATTGGGACTCGCACTGGCTCATACTCCAGCTTGCACTGGCTCATAATCCAGCTTGCATTGGCACTCGCACTGGCTCATACTCCAGCTTGCATTGGGACTCGCACTGGCTCATACTCCAGCTTGCATTGGGACTCGCACTGGCTCATACTCCAGCTTGCATTGGGACTCGCACTGGCTCATACTCCAGCTTACATTGGGACTCGCACTGGATCATACTCCAGCTTGCATTGGGACTCGCACTGGCTTATACTCCAGCTTGCATTGGGACTCGCACTGGCTCATACTCCAGCTTGCATTGGGACTCGCACTGGCTCATACTCCAGCTTGCATTGGGACTCGCACTGGCTCATACTCCAGCTTGCATTGGGACTCGCACTGGCTCATACTCCAGCTTGCATTGGGACTCGCACTGGCTCATACTACAGCTTGCATTGGGACTCGCACTAGCTCATACTCCAGCTTGCATTGGGGCTCATACTACAGCTTGCATTGGGACTCGCACTGGCTCATACTCCAGCTTGCATTGGGACTCGCACTGGCTCATACTCCAGCTTGCATTGGGACTCGCACTGGCGCATACTACAGCTTGCATTGGGATTCGCACTGGCTCATACTCCAGCTTGCATTGGGACTCGCACTGGCTCATACTCCAGATTGCATTGGGACTCACACTGGCTCATACTCCAGATTGCATTGGGATTCACAATGGCTCATACTCCAGCTTGCATTTGGATTCACACTGGCTCATACTACAGCTTGCATTGGGACTCGCACTGACTCATACTCCAGCTTGCATTGGGACTCACACTGGCTCATACTCCAGCTTGTATTGGGACTCGCACTGGCTCATACTCCAGCTTGCATTGGGACTCGCACTGGCTCATACTCCAGCTTGCATTGGGACTCGCACTGGCTCATACTCCAGCTTGCATTGGGACTCGCACTGGCTCATACTCCAGCTTGCATTGGGACTCGCACTGGCTCATACTCCAGCTTGCATTGGGACTCGCACTGGCTCATACTCCAGCTTGCATTGGGACTCGCACTGGCTCATACTCCAGCTTGCATTGGGACTCGCACTGGCTCATACTCCAGCTTGCATTGGGACTCGCACTGGCTCATACTCCAGCTTGCATTGGGACTCGCACTGGCTCATACTCCAGCTTGCATTGGGACTCGCACTGGCTCATACTCCAGCTTGCATTGGGACTCGCACTGGCTCATACTCCAGCTTGCATTGGGACTCGCACTGGCTCATACTACAGCTTGCATTGGGACTCGCACTGGCTCATACTCCAGCTTGCATTGGGACTCGCACTGGCTCATACTCCAGCTTGCATTGGGACTCGCACTGGCTCATACTCCAGCTTGCATTGGGACTCGCACTGGCTCATACTCCAGCTTGCATTGGGATTCGCACTGGCTCATACTCCAGGTTGCATTGGGACTCGCTCTGGCTCATACGACAGCTTGCATTGGGACTCACACTGGCTCATACTACAGCTAGCATTGGGACTCGCACTAGCTCATACTCCAGCTTGCATTGGGAGTCGCACTGGCGCATACTCCACCTTGCATTGGGACTCGCACTGGCGCATACTCCAGCTTGCATTGGGACTCGCACTGGCGCATACTCCAGCTTGCATTGGGACTCGCACTGGCTCATACTCCAGATTGCATTGGGATTCACACTGGCTCATACTACAGCTTGCATTGGGACTCGCACTGACTCATACTCCAGCTTGCATTGGGACTCGCTCTGGCTCATACGACAGCTTGCATTGGGACTCGCACTGGCTCATACTCCAGCTTGCATTGGGATTCGCACTGGCTCATACTCCAGGTTGCATTGGGACTCGCTCTGGCTCATACGACAGCTTGCATTGGGACTCACACTGGCTCATACTACAGCTAGCATTGGGACTCGCACTAGCTCATACTCCAGCTTGCATTGGGAGTCGCACTGGCGCATACTCCACCTTGCATTGGGACTCGCACTGGCGCATACTCCAGCTTGCATTGGGACTCGCACTGGCGCATACTCCAGCTTGCATTGGGACTCGCACTGGCTCATACTCCAGATTGCATTGGGATTCACACTGGCTCATACTACAGCTTGCATTGGGACTCGCACTGACTCATACTCCAGCTTGCATTGGGACTCGCTCTGGCTCATACGACAGCTTGCATTGGGACTCACACTGGCTCATACTACAGCTAGCATTGGGACTCGCACTAGCTCATACTCCAGCTTGCATTGGGAGTCGCACTGGCGCATACTCCACCTTGCATTGGGACTCGCACTGGCGCATACTCCACCTTGCATTGGGACTCGCACTGGCGCATACTCCAGCTTGCATTGGGACTCGCACTGGCGCATACTCCAGCTTGCATTGGGACTCGCACTGGCGCATACTCCAGCTTGCATTGGGACTCGCACTGGCTCATACTACAGATTGCATTGGGATTCACACTGGCTCATACTCCAGCTTGCATTGGGACTCGCACTGGCTCATACTCCAGCTTGCATTGGGACTCGTACTGGCTCATACTCCAGCTTGCATTGGGACTCGCACTTGTTCATACTACAGATTGCATTGGGATTCACACTGGCTCATACTACAGCTTGCATTGGGACTCGCACTGACTCATACTCCAGCTTGCATTGGGACTCGCACTGGCTCATACTCCAGCTTGCATTGGGACTCGCACTGGCTCATACTCCAGCTTGCATTGGGACTCGCACTGGCTCATACTCCAGCTTGCATTGGGACTCGCACTGGCTCATACTCCAGCTTGCATTGGGACTCGCACTGGCTCATACTCCAGCTTGCATTGGGACTCGCACTGGCTCATACTCCAGCTTGCATTGGGACTCGCACTGGCTCATACTCCAGCTTGCATTGGGACTCGCACTGGCTCATACTCCAGCTTGCACTGGCTCGTACTCCAGCTTGCATTGGGACGCGCACTGGCTCATACTCCAGCTTGCATTGGGACTCGCACTGGCTCATACTCCAGCTTGCATTGGGACTCGCACTGGCTCATACTCCAGCTTGCATTGGGACTCGCACTGGCTCATACTCCAGCTTGCATTGGGACTCGCACTGGCTCACACTCCAGCTTGCATTGGGACTCGCACTGGCTCAAACTCCAGCTTGCATTGGGATTCGCACTGGCTCATACTCCAGCTTGCATTGGGACTCGCACTGGCTCATACTCCAGCTTGCATTGGGACTCGCACTGGCTCATACTACAGCTTGCATTGGGACTCGCACTGGCTCATACTACAGCTTGCATTGGGACTCGCACTGGCTCATACTCCAGCTTGCATTGGGACTCGCACTGGCTCATACTCCAGCTTGCATTGGGACTCGCACTGGCTCATACTCCAGCTTGCATTGGGACTCGCACTGGCTCATACTCCAGCTTGCATTGGGACTCGCACTGGCTCATACTCCAGCTTGCATTGGGACTCGCACTGGCTCATACTCCAGCTTGCATTGGGACTCGCACTGGCTCATACTCCAGCTTGCATTGGGACTCGCACTGGCTCATACTCCAGCTTGCATTGGGACTCGCACTGGCTCATACTCCAGCTTGCATTGGGACTCGCACTGGCTCATACTCCAGCTTGCATTGGGACTCGCACTGGCTCATACTCCAGATTGCATTGGGATTCACACTGGCTCATACTACAGCTTGCATTGGGACTCACACTGACTCATACTCCAGCTTGCATTGGGACTTGCACTGGCTCATACTCCAGCTTGCATTGGGACTCGCACTGGCTCATACTCCAGCTTGCATTGGGACTCGCACTGGCTCATACTACAGCTTGCATTGGGACTCGCACTGGCTCATCCTACAGCTTGCATTGGGACTCGCACTGGCTCATACTCCAGCTTGCATTGGGACTCGCACTGGCTCATACTCCAGCTTGCATTGGGACTTGCACTGGCTCATACTCCAGCTTGCATTGGGACTCGCACTGGCTCATAGTCCAGCTTGCATTGGGACTCGCACTGGCTCATACTCCAGCTTGCATTGGCACTCGCACTGGCTCATACTCCAGCTTGCATTGGGACTCGCACTGGCTCATACTCCAGCTTGCACTGGCTCATACTCCAGCTTGCATTGGGACTCGCACTGGCTCATACTCCAGCTTGCATTGGGACTCGCACTGGCTCATACTCCAGCTTGCATTGAGACTCGCACTGGCTCATACTCCAGCTTGCACTGGCTCATAATCCAGCTTGCATTGGCACTCGCACTGGCTCATACTCCAGCTTGCATTGGGACTCGCACTGGCTCATACTCCAGCTTGCATTGGGACTCGCACTGGCTCATACTCCAGCTTGCATTGGGACACGCACTGGCTCATACTCCAGCTTACATTGGGACTCGCACTGGATCATACTCCAGCTTGCATTGGGACTCGCACTGGCTTATACTCCAGCTTGCATTGGGACTCGCACTGGCTCATACTCCAGCTTGCATTGGGACTCGCACTGGCTCATACTCCAGCTTGCATTGGGACTCGCACTGGCTCATACTCCAGCTTGCATTGGGACTCGCACTGGCTCATACTCCAGCTTGCATTGGGACTCGCACTGGCTCATACTACAGCTTGCATTGGGACTCGCACTAGCTCATACTCCAGCTTGCATTGGGGCTCATACTACAGCTTGCATTGGGACTCGCACTGGCTCATACTCCAGCTTGCATTGGGACTCGCACTGGCTCATACTCCAGCTTGCATTGGGACTCGCACTGGCGCATACTACAGCTTGCATTGGGATTCGCACTGGCTCATACTCCAGCTTGCATTGGGACTCGCACTGGCTCATACTCCAGATTGCATTGGGACTCACACTGGCTCATACTCCAGATTGCATTGGGATTCACAATGGCTCATACTCCAGCTTGCATTTGGATTCACACTGGCTCATACTACAGCTTGCATTGGGACTCGCACTGACTCATACTCCAGCTTGCATTGGGACTCACACTGGCTCATACTCCAGCTTGTATTGGGACTCGCACTGGCTCATACTCCAGCTTGCATTGGGACTCGCACTGGCTCATACTCCAGCTTGCATTGGGACTCGCACTGGCTCATACTCCAGCTTGCATTGGGACTCGCACTGGCTCATACTCCAGCTTGCATTGGGACTCGCACTGGCTCATACTCCAGCTTGCATTGGGACTCGCACTGGCTCATACTCCAGCTTGCATTGGGACTCGCACTGGCTCATACTCCAGCTTGCATTGGGACTCGCACTGGCTCATACTCCAGCTTGCATTGGGACTCGCACTGGCTCATACTCCAGCTTGCATTGGGACTCGCACTGGCTCATACTCCAGCTTGCATTGGGACTCGCACTGGCTCATACTCCAGCTTGCATTGGGACTCGCACTGGCTCATACTCCAGCTTGCATTGGGACTCGCACTGGCTCATACTACAGCTTGCATTGGGACTCGCACTGGCTCATACTCCAGCTTGCATTGGGACTCGCACTGGCTCATACTCCAGCTTGCATTGGGACTCGCACTGGCTCATACTCCAGCTTGCATTGGGACTCGCACTGGCTCATACTCCAGCTTGCATTGGGATTCGCACTGGCTCATACTCCAGGTTGCATTGGGACTCGCTCTGGCTCATACGACAGCTTGCATTGGGACTCACACTGGCTCATACTACAGCTAGCATTGGGACTCGCACTAGCTCATACTCCAGCTTGCATTGGGAGTCGCACTGGCGCATACTCCACCTTGCATTGGGACTCGCACTGGCGCATACTCCAGCTTGCATTGGGACTCGCACTGGCGCATACTCCAGCTTGCATTGGGACTCGCACTGGCTCATACTCCAGATTGCATTGGGATTCACACTGGCTCATACTACAGCTTGCATTGGGACTCGCACTGACTCATACTCCAGCTTGCATTGGGACTCGCTCTGGCTCATACGACAGCTTGCATTGGGACTCACACTGGCTCATACTACAGCTAGCATTGGGACTCGCACTGGCTCATAGTCCAGCTTGCATTGGGACTCGCACTGGCTCATACTCCAGCTTGCATTGGCACTCGCACTGGCTCATACTCCAGCTTGCATTGGGACTCGCACTGGCTCATACTCCAGCTTGCACTGGCTCATACTCCAGCTTGCATTGGGACTCGCACTGGCTCATACTCCAGCTTGCATTGGGACTCGCACTGGCTCATACTCCAGCTTGCATTGGGACTCGCACTGGCTCATACTCCAGCTTGCACTGGCTCATAATCCAGCTTGCATTGGCACTCGCACTGGCTCATACTCCAGCTTGCATTGGGACTCGCACTGGCTCATACTCCAGCTTGCATTGGGACTCGCACTGGCTCATACTCCAGCTTGCATTGGGACTCGCACTGGCTCATACTCCAGCTTACATTGGGACTCGCACTGGATCATACTCCAGCTTGCATTGGGACTCGCACTGGCTTATACTCCAGCTTGCATTGGGACTCGCACTGGCTCATACTCCAGCTTGCATTGGGACTCGCACTGGCTCATACTCCAGCTTGCATTGGGACTCGCACTGGCTCATACTCCAGCTTGCATTGGGACTCGCACTGGCTCATACTCCAGCTTGCATTGGGACTCGCACTGGCTCATACTACAGCTTGCATTGGGACTCGCACTAGCTCATACTCCAGCTTGCATTGGGGCTCATACTACAGCTTGCATTGGGACTCGCACTGGCTCATACTCCAGCTTGCATTGGGACTCGCACTGGCTCATACTCCAGCTTGCATTGGGACTCGCACTGGCGCATACTACAGCTTGCATTGGGATTCGCACTGGCTCATACTCCAGCTTGCATTGGGACTCGCACTGGCTCATACTCCAGATTGCATTGGGACTCACACTGGCTCATACTCCAGATTGCATTGGGATTCACAATGGCTCATACTCCAGCTTGCATTTGGATTCACACTGGCTCATACTACAGCTTGCATTGGGACTCGCACTGACTCATACTCCAGCTTGCATTGGGACTCACACTGGCTCATACTCCAGCTTGTATTGGGACTCGCACTGGCTCATACTCCAGCTTGCATTGGGACTCGCACTGGCTCATACTCCAGCTTGCATTGGGACTCGCACTGGCTCATACTCCAGCTTGCATTGGGACTCGCACTGGCTCATACTCCAGCTTGCATTGGGACTCGCACTGGCTCATACTCCAGCTTGCATTGGGACTCGCACTGGCTCATACTCCAGCTTGCATTGGGACTCGCACTGGCTCATACTCCAGCTTGCATTGGGACTCGCACTGGCTCATACTCCAGCTTGCATTGGGACTCGCACTGGCTCATACTCCAGCTTGCATTGGGACTCGCACTGGCTCATACTCCAGCTTGCATTGGGACTCGCACTGGCTCATACTCCAGCTTGCATTGGGACTCGCACTGGCTCATACTCCAGCTTGCATTGGGACTCGCACTGGCTCATACTACAGCTTGCATTGGGACTCGCACTGGCTCATACTCCAGCTTGCATTGGGACTCGCACTGGCTCATACTCCAGCTTGCATTGGGACTCGCACTGGCTCATACTCCAGCTTGCATTGGGACTCGCACTGGCTCATACTCCAGCTTGCATTGGGATTCGCACTGGCTCATACTCCAGGTTGCATTGGGACTCGCTCTGGCTCATACGACAGCTTGCATTGGGACTCACACTGGCTCATACTACAGCTAGCATTGGGACTCGCACTAGCTCATACTCCAGCTTGCATTGGGAGTCGCACTGGCGCATACTCCACCTTGCATTGGGACTCGCACTGGCGCATACTCCAGCTTGCATTGGGACTCGCACTGGCGCATACTCCAGCTTGCATTGGGACTCGCACTGGCTCATACTCCAGATTGCATTGGGATTCACACTGGCTCATACTACAGCTTGCATTGGGACTCGCACTGACTCATACTCCAGCTTGCATTGGGACTCGCTCTGGCTCATACGACAGCTTGCATTGGGACTCACACTGGCTCATACTACAGCTAGCATTGGGACTCGCACTAGCTCATACTCCAGCTTGCATTGGGAGTCGCACTGGCGCATACTCCACCTTGCATTGGGACTCGCACTGGCGCATACTCCAGCTTGCATTGGGACTCGCACTGGCGCATACTCCAGCTTGCATTGGGACTCGCACTGGCTCATACTACAGATTGCATTGGGATTCACACTGGCTCATACTACAGCTTGCATTGGGACTCGCACTGACTCATACTCCAGCTTGCATTGGGACTCGCACTGGCTCATACTCCAGCTTGCATTGGGACTCGCACTGGCTCATACTCCAGCTTGCATTGGGACTCGCACTGGCTCATACTCCAGCTTGCATTGGGACTCGCACTGGCTCATACTCCAGCTTGCATTGGGACTCGCACTGGCTCATACTCCAGCTTGCATTGGGACTCGCACTGGCTCATACTCCAGCTTGCATTGGGACTCGCACTTGTTCATACTACAGATTGCATTGGGATTCACACTGGCTCATACTACAGCTTGCATTGGGACTCGCACTGACTCATACTCCAGCTTGCATTGGGACTCGCACTGGCTCATACTCCAGCTTGCATTGGGACTCGCACTGGCTCATACTCCAGCTTGCATTGGGACTCGCACTGGCTCATACTCCAGCTTGCATTGGGACTCGCACTGGCTCATACTCCAGCTTGCATTGGGACTCGCACTGGCTCATACTCCAGCTTGCATTGGGACTCGCACTGGCTCATACTCCAGCTTGCACTGGCTCGTACT
Organism: Eptatretus burgeri; assembly: GCF_056783735.1. Taxonomy (NCBI): domain Eukaryota; kingdom Metazoa; phylum Chordata; class Myxini; order Myxiniformes; family Myxinidae; genus Eptatretus; species Eptatretus burgeri. Next base: position 24,784,145 of record NC_140966.1, on the reverse strand, counting down.
CCAGCTTGCATTGGGACTCGCACTGGCTCATACTCCAGCTTGCATTGGGACTCGCACTTGCTCATACTCCAGCTTGCATTGGGACTCGCACTGGCTCATACTCCAGCTTGCATTGGGACTCGCACTGGCTCATACTCCAGCTTGCATTGGGACTCGCACTGGCTCACACTCCAGCTTGCATTGGGACTCGCACTGGCTCAAACTCCAGCTTGCATTGGGATTCGCACTGGCTCATACTCCAGCTTGCATTGGGACTCGCACTGGCTCATACTCCAGCTTGCATTGGGACTCGCACTGGCTCATACTACAGCTTGCATTGGGACTCGCACTGGCTCATACTACAGCTTGCATTGGGACTCGCACTGGCTCATACTCCAGCTTGCATTGGGACTCGCACTGGCTCATACTCCAGCTTGCATTGGGACTCGCACTGGCTCATACTCCAGCTTGCATTGGGACTCGCACTGGCTCATACTCCAGCTTGCATTGGGACTCGCACTGGCTCATACTCCAGCTTGCATTGGGACTCGCACTGGCTCATACTCCAGCTTGCATTGGGACTCGCACTGGCTCATACTCCAGCTTGCATTGGGACTCGCACTGGCTCATACTCCAGCTTGCATTGGGACTCGCACTGGCTCATACTCCAGCTTGCATTGGGACTCGCACTGGCTCATACTCCAGCTTGCATTGGGACTCGCACTGGCTCATACTCCAGCTTGCACTGGCTCATACTCCAGCTTGCATTGGGACTCGCACTGGCTCATACTCCAGCTTGCATTGGGACTCGCACTGGCTCATACTCCAGCTTGCATTGGGACTCGCACTGGCTCATACTCCAGCTTGCATTGGGACTCGCACTGGCTCATACTCCAGCTTGCATTGGGACTCGCACTGGCTCATACTCCAGCTTGCATTGGGACTCGCACTGGCTCACACTCCAGCTTGCATTGGGACTCGCACTGGCTCAAACTCCAGCTTGCATTGGGACTCGCACTGGCTCATACTACAGCTTGCATTGGGACTCGCACTGGCTCATACTCCAGCTTGCATTGGGACTCGCACTGGCTCATACTCCAGCTTGCATTGGGACTCGCACTGGCTCATACTCCAGCTTGCATTGGGACTCGCACTGGCTCATACTCCAGCTTGCATTGGGATTCGCACTGGCTCATACTCCAGGTTGCATTGGGACTCGCTCTGGCTCATACGACAGCTTGCATTGGGACTCACACTGGCTCATACTACAGCTAGCATTGGGACTCGCACTAGCTCATACTCCAGCTTGCATTGGGAGTCGCACTGGCGCATACTCCACCTTGCATTGGGACTCGCACTGGCGCATACTCCAGCTTGCATTGGGACTCGCACTGGCGCATACTCCAGCTTGCATTGGGACTCGCACTGGCTCATACTCCAGATTGCATTGGGATTCACACTGGCTCATACTACAGCTTGCATTGGGACTCGCACTGACTCATACTCCAGCTTGCATTGGGACTCGCTCTGGCTCATACGACAGCTTGCATTGGGACTCACACTGGCTCATACTACAGCTAGCATTGGGACTCGCACTAGCTCATACTCCAGCTTGCATTGGGAGTCGCACTGGCGCATACTCCACCTTGCATTGGGACTCGCACTGGCGCATACTCCAGCTTGCATTGGGACTCGCACTGGCGCATACTCCAGCTTGCATTGGGACTCGCACTGGCTCATACTACAGATTGCATTGGGATTCACACTGGCTCATACTACAGCTTGCATTGGGACTCGCACTGACTCATACTCCAGCTTGCATTGGGACTCGCACTGGCTCATACTCCAGCTTGCATTGGGACTCGCACTGGCTCATACTCCAGCTTGCATTGGGACTCGCACTGGCTCATACTCCAGCTTGCATTGGGACTCGCACTGGCTCATACTCCAGCTTGCATTGGGACTCGCACTGGCTCATACTCCAGCTTGCATTGGGATTCGCACTGGCTCATACTCCAGCTTGCATTGGGACTCGCACTTGTTCATACTACAGATTGCATTGGGATTCACACTGGCTCATACTACAGCTTGCATTGGGACCCGCACTGACTCATACTCCAGCTTGCATTGGGACTCGCACTGGCTCATACTCCAGCTTGCATTGGGACTCGCACTGGCTCATACTCCAGCTTGCATTGGGACTCGCACTGGCTCATACTCCAGCTTGCATTGGGACTCGCACTGGCTCATACTCCAGCTTGCATTGGGACTCGCACTGGCTCATACTCCAGCTTGCATTGGGACTCGCACTGGCTCATACTCCAGCTTGCACTGGCTCATACTCCAGCTTGCATTGGGACTCGCACTGGCTCATACTCCAGCTTGCATTGGGACTCGCACTGGCTCATACTTCAGCTTGCATTGGGACTCGCACTGGCTCATACTCCAGCTTGCATTGGGACTCGCACTGGCTCATACTCCAGCTTGCATTGGGACTCGCACTGGCTCATACTCCAGCTTGCATTGGGACTCGCACTGGCTCACACTCCAGCTTGCATTGGGACTCGCACTGGCTCAAACTCCAGCTTGCATTGGGATTTGCACTGGCTCATACTCCAGCTTGCATTGGGACTCGCACTGGCTCATACTCCAGCTTGCATTGGGACTCGCACTGGCTCATACTACAGCTTGCATTGGGACTCGCACTGGCTCATACTACAGCTTGCATTGGGACTCGCACTGGCTCATACTCCAGCTTGCATTGGGACTCGCACTGGCTCATACTCCAGCTTGCATTGGGACTCGCACTGGCTCATACTCCAGCTTGCATTGGGACTCGCACTGGCTCATACTCCAGCTTGCATTGGGACTCGCACTGGCTCATACTCCAGCTTGCATTGGGACTCGCACTGGCTCATACTCCAGCTTGCATTGGGACTCGCACTGGCTCATACTCCAGCTTGCATTGGGACTCGCACTGGCTCATACTCCAGCTTGCATTGGGACTCGCACTGGCTCATACTCCAGCTTGCATTGGGACTCGCACTGGCTCATACTCCAGCTTGCATTGGGACTCGCACTGGCTCATACTCCAGCTTGCATTGGGACTCGCACTGGCTCATACTCCAGCTTGCATTGGGACTCGCACTGGCTCATACTCCAGCTTGCATTGGGACTCGCACTGGCTCATACTCCAGCTTGCATTGGGACTCGCACTGGCTCATACTACAGCTTGCATTGGGACTCGCACTGGCTCATACTCCAGCTTGCATTGGGACTCGCACTGGCTCATACTCCAGCTTGCATTGGGACTCGCACAGGCTCATACTCCAGCTTGCATTGGGACTCGCACTGGCTCATACTCCAGCTTGCATTGGGATTCGCACTGGCTCATACGACAGCTTGCATTGGGACTCACACTGGCTCATACTCCAGCTTGCATTGGGACTCGCACTAGCTCATACTCCAGCTTGCATTGGGACTCGCACTGGCTAATACTCCAGCTTGCATTGGGACTCGCACTGGCTCATACTCCAGCTTGCATTGGGACTCGCACTGGCTCATACTCCAGCTTGCATTGGGACTCGCACTGGCTCATACTCCAGCTTGCATTGGGACTCGCACTAGCTCATACTCCAGCTTGCATTGGGACTCGCACTGGCTCATACTCCAGATTGCATTGGGACTCACACTAGCTCATACTCCAGATTGCATTGGGATTCACAATGGCTCATACTCTAGCTTGCATTGGGACTCTCACTGGGACATTGGAATAGATTATGGAGTTGCATTGTTTCATGCAACTTAATGGCAGAGGAGTATTAGTCATGGAATTTGAACATCGCATTCGGTGAGAGAGAGAGAGAGAGAGAGAGAGAGAGAGAGAGAGAGAGAGAGAGAGAGAGAGAGAGAGAGAGAGAGAGAGAGAGAGAGAGAGAGAGAGAGAGAGAGAGAGAGAGAGAGAGAGAGAGAGAGAGAGAGAGAGAGAGAGAGAGAGAGAGAGAGAGAGATACAGAGAGAGAGAGAGAGACAGAGGGAGAGAGAAAGAGACAGACAGAGAGAGAGACAGAGAGAGAGAGAGAGAGAGACAGAGACAGAGAGAGAGAGAGAGAGAGAGAGAGAGAGAGAGAGAGAGAGAGAGAGAGAGAGAGAGAGAGAGAGAGAGAGAGAGAGAGAGAGAGAGAGAGACAGACAGAGAGAGAGAGACAGAAAGAGAGAGAAAGAGAGAGAGAGACAGAGAGAGAGAGACAGAGAGAGAGGTGGGAGAGGGATGGAAAGAGGGGAGGGGGAGAGGGAGGGGGAGGGGGAGGGGAGAGGGAGGGGGAGGGGGAGAGATGGGAGGGGGAGGGGGAGAGAGATGAGAGTGGGGGGGAGAGATGGGAGTGGGGGGGAGAGATGGGAGTGGGTAGGGATTCCATCAGATGTGACATGCAGTTTCATGTCAATCCGAGAGACGGCATACCCATTGGTGAATCACCCTGCCTGTGAAACACCGGGTCGGACCGGTTCATAGCTGGGTCGGACTTTGAACCCAGACTACACAGCTTAGAGTGAGCAAGTCTACCTCTCGCCTATCCTGCCATGATGTGTCAATTCCTTGCTTTGTAGCAACAAAAACATTTCTCACTCATTGTAATCATCTCATTTATTTTGCCTTCTTAACTCCGGAGATGTCCCCACAGAGAACTGCACCACAGTATCACCATGGGAGCTTGTAGAGATGAAAGCTTGAAGAGTGCTCCAAGCAAACACTCCAACAAAACGGTTGAAGAAACTCCAACAAAAAAAAACCAAACATATAATTACCTCCACCTCCAGAGGTGAAGGAGGTTATGTTTTCACCCCTCTGTCTGCCTGTTTGTTCTTTGCAAAATCAAATTTTTCATGTATATTGGTCAGTTGATGTCCTCAATTTTCATCAGATTGACTTGAAATTTGAAGAGGATATATTTTTCAGGTCACTGAATTCCACCAGCTTATTATTCTTGAGGTCAACATCGACCAAAAGGTCAACATAGGCCCAAGGTCAACAACTTTGGTTGTGTTTCTAAAATCCTCAATTTTCATCCGATTGACTTGAAATTTTAAGAGGATTTATATTTCAGGTCACTGAATTCAACTAGCCAGTTATTTTTGAGGCCAACATCGGCCAACGGTTAACAATTAAGGAGAGATTTATAAAATCCTCAATTTTCATCCGATTCACTTGATATTTGAAGAGGATTTCTACTTCTGGTAACTGAATTAAACCAGCCAATTATTTTTTAGGTCAACATCGAACAAACGGTCAATATCGGCACAAGATCAACAACTAAGGAGGGATTTCTAAAATCCTCAATTTTCATCCAATTGACTTGAAATTTGAAGAGGATATATACTTCAGGTCACTCAATTCAACCAGCCAATTATTTTTGAGGTCAACATCGACCAAATGGTCAACATAGACCCAAGGTCAACATCGAAGGTGGTGTTTCTAAAATCCTCAATTTTCATCCGATTGACATCAAATTTGAAGAGAAGTTGCATATCAGGTCAATGAATTCAACCACCAATTACTTTTGAGGTCAAATTTGCTTGATGGATTGTGCAAGTGTCGTGCTCTGCACGACGTCTTCTTCTTGCTTGTCGGTCTATCTGTTTATCGCCTCAGGTTACAATTCTAAACTGATCATCATTAAACTTTATCAACTTGTAGAGGTAGTCTCAACTGAGGAGCACCTTGATTTTGAGGTCGAAGGTCAAAGGTAATCTTGAGGTCATATTTCTAAAATTATCATTTTTCATCCAATTGACTTGACATTTCAACAAGATTTGCATATTTTGTCATTGAATTTGGAAAGTAACAATTTCTGAGGTCAAAAGGTCAAACTTGTAAAATCAATTTCAATGTGAAAAATAATTAATTTTATCTGAATGACCTGAGCTTTGATTAAAATTGTTTTTTTTTAATCTTAATGAAACGGACAATTTGATGTATCTATGGCAACCTTTTGAGAGGTGGGGGTGGATTTTGAAAGTATCATGCTCTGCACGACGTCTTTTTCTTGTTTGTTTGTTTGTCTGTCTGTGTGCAGGATATCTCAAAGTTGTGGATGGATCCAGATGAAATTTGGTGGGGAGATTGGGTATGTGACAAGGATGAACTGGTTAGATTTTTGTGAAGAACCAGATCCACATCTGACTCCTTTAATTTTTTAAGTGATTCTTTACCGTTGAGATCTAATCAATCTACTCCATTGGGAACATACTCTGTACAGAGCATTGTTGCTGCCCAAGCAGTCTCCTGGGCTATTGGGCACAATCCTGGATGGGTCACCACTCCAACACAGGATTGGCTCACATTTTGCCAACCTCAGAAGAATGACAGGCAGAGTCAACCCCGCCTGGTATTAATTCAACAGCCAAGCAGGATTTGAACTCAGGATCCTCAGCTCCCAAGCCCACAACCCAAACCATTAAGCCAACACCAGGCATACCATTGAGAGATAGGGCCAAAAATGATATACAGCATGATATCTCAAAGAGTTGTGGAGGATATGTTATCCTGAATCAGACATTATGTGGCAGAGTTATGCACTCCACCGAGTGCCCTTCTCGTGACCTCTTCCTCCGAAGGTGAGGTCTGTTTGTGTGTTTGTCTGTCTGTCTGTCTGTCTGTCTTTCTGTCTGTGTGCAGGATATCTCAAAGAGTTGTCGATGGATCCGGATGAAATTTGGTGGGCAGGTTGTGTGTTTGACAATGACGAACTGATTAGGTTTTGGTGAAGATCCGGATCTGGATCAGACTACTAGAATTTTTAAGTGATTCTTCACCATTGAGAGATAGCGCCAAAAATTATATACAGCACAACATCCCAAAAAGTTGTGGACGGATTCAAACGAAACTTGGTAGATATATTTGGTGTTTGACCATGCCGAATTCATTCGATTTTGGTGAAGATCTGAATCCGGATCTGGATACAAGAATTATTTAATTTTGAAAGTGATTCTTAACCGTTGAGAGATAGGGCCTAAAACGATATATAGCATGATATTTTAAAAATGTATTTGGCCTGTTATGTTCTCATGGATCAGACATTACTTGGCAGAGTGCCCTTCTAGCTTTATTTATGTATCTTTCTATGTCAAAGTGATGGGTCATAAAATGAAAGATCATACAAAAAGGAGAAACATCAAAATAAAATTGCACATTTTCAGCGAGTGAGCCACTGCCCGAGGGACCACACGACAATGCGGGGCCAAACGCAGGTGAGTAGCACCTGAACTTTGTTCAAATCAATTGATATATTCAGTAACAGTGAGAATGTTTTTGCCGTGTATGGCCACGGCTTGGAAACGAACAACCCAGCAGCTTGTAGAGCACTTGCCAAGTGGCTTAAGCACACAAGCAAGAACTCCTACGAAATGGTTGAGGAAGAATGGCTGGCTTGGCAAGCAATTAGTGATCGCTGATCGGTCATATAAACACCATGCACCCGCAGACGCCTGGAATGACAAGCAATGTCCGAATTGGACAAAACAACATGTTTTTTTAGCAGTCGGATCTGCTTATAAGTTAAATTCCGGAGTTTACATTTGAAATTCGGCTCAGATTAAGAGATTCTCGAGGTTATGGCATGTGTGGAAATGAAATAAAGTCATGAACGCTAGTGTCTCCAGGCATTTATAAGCATTGCAACGTATCCAGCGATTCATACTTCCGATGATCAAGGCATTCGATAATATTATTGAGGAAAGTGAAAAAAAACTTTATCGTGAAGAAATCAATGTGGCCTGTTCCAAGTCAAGGCATTGTTGAGCAGGCCTAAAAAAAATACCGACTTAAGGCCGCAGCGTGGCACAGCGAGGTGACTGAGGATGTGTCCGATAAAGGATATAATTAAACAAGGCCGTTAATTATCTTCAAAACGGGAGTTTTAATTAACCCAACCACCCAATTTTTACTTGGCACTCCCTTGAAGTTTTCTTCATATGCATGAAAAGTTTCAGGCTGCTAGGTTTCATGGTTTCAGAGTTATGGAGGAGACGTATACACTGACTCACTGACTGACACATGCTGACATTTATTATTATAGATAAAGCTTTGTTGAAAATTTGAAAACAAAAGCTCAAATGATAATGAAAATTTCAGGTCAATTGGATGAAAACTGATGATTTTATGTCAAGCTCACCTTTGACCTTTTGACCTTTTGACGAAATTATTAATTTGTATTCTCCATTTTCTCATCATAAAGCTTTGTTGAAAATTTGATGTCAAAAGCTCAGATGGTTAAAAAAAAAGTTACAGCACAGAGGTACACACACACACACACACACACACACACACACACACACACACACACACACACACACACACACACACACACACACACACACGTTAGACATGTTTGTGAAGTACAATACACTGTCTTTTGATTCAGCCCGTAAGTGAAGCGACATGTCAGCCTGACTAGTATGGACTATAAATTGCATTTGATACCTATTTGCAAGTACAGTATCTTGTATAACCGATACATGCTTTCTCAGTGTGTATGACAAATGGTACATTTTTGCAAATGGGTGTCAATGCTAATGGAACTGCTGAACAACAGATTCAGAGGTTAATGCACTGACGGAAGAAAGTTTGTGGAGAAGAGGTGGACAAGGGACAAACATCCAGCAAAGGATAGGGAGAGTAGGAGAGATCGGTGGTTGGCAAGGGCGCTGGCATGGTATGGCAGTGATTAGCGACCTACAAGAAGGATGGGTAGGATGGAATAGACACCGAGAGATAATTCCACAAGTTTTAAAAGAGGAAAGCAAAAGAGTCCCAACAGCCTTGACTGTATAGTCTGTATAACGACTAGTTTCCCATTAATTGTAAATTTTGATGTAATTTTTAAATTAAAGTTAATTGGGTGTGATTATGGCATTGGCATGATGGTCCAAATGGTCTCCTTAAGTCGATGTTTCCGTGTACTGCAAATCAAATGTGCAATACAAATTCTGCTCCTGATGTCTAACCGTGGAAGTGCGTACCATGTCACATTCGTTTAGCTTTTTAGAAAGAAAGTATTGCTCTCATATGTTTGTGCTCTGGTTTAATTCAACATTCCGTTGCATGTTCTTCATAGTAGCTGCTTTGTTTCACTTGCCTGAGAACACATGATATTTGGAGTTAGTTCTGGAGTTAGTTTCTGGATTTGTTTAAAGTATTCTGACAGCTTGTTTGTCAATTTCCACTACAACTGTTTAAATTGAAAATTGATTGTGCTTCATCTCCTTCAGCTTCTGTGATCGATGGAACAAAATGGAAATGGGGAAACACCAACAGCAGAGTGGAAGTGAGAGTGAGATCAAAGGAAGGGGGAGAAGGACACATCGGGGGGGGGGGGTGAACAAGTTGCACCCAAGCTGAATGAAACACAGAAAGAAGAGGAAGGGGAATGTGGGGATGAACCAGAAAAGTAACAAACCAAGCGACAACTCACAAACGAAAAGAGGTGAATGAGGGGGGGAATCTCAATAACCTGGAAAATGAGATTGCTTGGGAATGTGCTCAGTCATTTGGGGTACAAGAGATCATGAGTGTGGATTGTGGATGGATTTTCATGATTAATTTTGATGATTTAATTGAGTTCCTTTCTAAGAAAGTTGAAAACAGGAGGAGGTCATTCGTCCCATGAACCCTGCACATTGTCGACTAACTTTATAACTCATGGCTACTTGTCCATTTTCTATCCCTTTTAAATGTTGAGTGTCAAATGAGGAAGCAGCACGTACCATTCTTCAAGTCTTTAGTATGACTCGACCGGTGTCGGATTCTAACCGCCGACCTCCCAGACTCAGAGTGGACGTTCTAGCCATATAACTTCGAACCTTAAATATTATTTTACAATTTGCTGTTTTCCTAATTTGGTTGAGGTTAGATTGCTTGCATTTTTCTTTGTTTGAAAGTTTTTGCCTCTTTCGACCTTTTCCCTCACCTTTTCTTGGTGTGAGGTTACTGGATGAATCCTCTGCTACTTTCATCTGCAGCACAAGCTTACAGAGTAGCATCATTGGCTGATGGTGTGGCTGTGATGCAATGCCTTCTGTAGGTTGAAACAAGAATTTGGAATTGCGCTGGGGATAGCTAGCCTTCTCTTCGTGAATGGCACCGTGGGCCAACACACACATTGATTCATCACCATGCCTGTGAAACTCCAAGATGACAGTTTACAGCTGGGCTGAGATTAGAACCCAGGCTAGCGAGACAGCTTTGAGATGAGTGTGCATATATCTCGAGGCCATCCTGTGAGCCCATGGAAGTCAATTATGTGAATACAAAATCCTTTCCAAAGTATTGTTCTAACTGAGTCCTGTACTGCACTGCTGTTAACTAGATGTGAATGTAACTGCATTGACGGTTGCACGGTAAGGGTTAAATCCAGTAGTGAGCATTACCAAGAACATTCTAATTACTGTTCTGATTAATGAAGGTGGAAATTAATAACACAATGAGGTTGTGTTAATGTTTCCATACACGCCGTTCACAACCACCCCCTCAGTGACCCATTGACCCAGAAACACAAAATAAACACAATCATGAGGCCACGAGCCGTGGGAAAAAGAGTTTGAAAATAACCACCTACGAGATTATGCAGATTTTGGTGAAAAATACAGCAATTAGCACCGTCTTACACTTGCAGTGAAACAATCATAAAGATATTTTATTGCACTTTGACATTAAATGCATATAACAAATCAAATATGGTCAAATAGGGATGATTAGGCTGAGGCACAGGACCTGTTACTACCACCACAAACATATTGTGGCCAAATAGTCTTCCACCACCTTTCTTCATCCGGTTATGCCCTTTGCCCCTCCTCTCTCCCTACCCCACCATGTTGTATTTTCATTCATCCTGGGGCTGGTAGAATGTCCTGGAGGTATGTACACTCTCCCTAAAGTCTTCTATCCTGGGTTTGAATCTCGACCCAAACAGCTAATCTGTAAACTTCCATCCCGGTGTTTCACAGGCAGGGTGATTCATCCATGCGTGTACCGTCCCTCGAATGGACGTTCATCTGGGTGACCCGTCTGCCGGTATTACTTGGTGGACTTGAGATATCAACGTTGACCAACTAATGCTGGATAGATGGTACGCCGAGTTTAACGTCCACCCGGGTGACGGTACACACATTGATGCAACCGCCTTCCATGTGACGCAGCAAAATGACAGTTTGTAGCTGGGCCAAGATTCTAACCCAGGCTAGTCGGCTCAGAGCCGAGTGTGTAAACCTCTAGGCCATCCTTTCAGTCCTATTGATTTCAATAGTAAAAGTTGTGGACTGACAATTCCCCCAGTTGGCATTGTAAGTGCATTAAAGCCATTGGTATAAGGGTGCAGCACACATATTGTTCACACTGATATGGGGACAAGTCATGAAATGGAAAATAAAAATAGAAAGGCAGAAAATTGGAGCCTGTTGCCTGCAAACAATGTACTTTTTATCACAATCGTCACAACACAGTTGCGCGTGGTTTCCAGGAAAAGACACGAGGTGTAAAACCACAAAGACCACTTTTACTCAAGAAAGCAACCCAAAACGGAATGGTCAGAGAATATATAATGAATGGAGGGGAAAGAGAATAATATCACAAACAAGTGAACCATTAGACTGTGAGAAATTAGATTCCCTCATGCCATCATTGCATTCGAGTTGTGTGGCTTCACCAACCTTTGTTATCAGTGATTTAGTATGCTGTTCGACTATATATATATATATATATATATATATATATATATATATATATATATATATATATATATATATATATATACATATACATATATATATATATATATATATATACATATATATATATATATATATATATATATATATATATATATATATATGTACATATAGATAAATATATATATATATATATATATATATATATATATGTACATATAGATAAATATATATATATATATATATATATATATATATGTACATATAGAAAAATATATACGAGTATAAAAGTTTGTTAAAAATGGGAGTTATTATATTCAAAAGAGTCAAGGAGACTGGAAAATATAATGTTCCGTAGCAAGAAGTGTTATTAACACGACATATTGAACATGTTTTTTTAGAATTTCTCACTATTTCCTTTATACTCTTTTTATGAGACAAAAATACTCTTTTATGGAAAATGTTTTTCGAGTTTTTTTTTTTTTAAATCCACAAATGTAGACCGTAGTGAACACACAATTGAAAGATTGGCCTTTAAAACCCTACTCAAATTGTCCCTATGACGAGGGATAGACAAATGCACAAATACAAAAATACACATGATGTTTTACATTTACAGTGCATGCCTGGTGGTGGCTTAATGGTTAGGGTGGTGGGCTTGGGATCTGAGGATCCTGAGTTCAAATTCCCCTTTACTGTTGAATTAATACCAGGTGGGGTTGATTCTGCCTGTCATCCTTCTGAGTTTGGCAAAATGAGTGCCAGCTTGCTGGTATCCAGTGTTGGAGTGGCGACCCGTCCAGGATTGTGCCCGATAGCCAAGGAGACTTCTTGGCCAGCACCAACGCTCCGCACAGAGTATGGTCCCGATGGATGGGTGGATTTACAGTGCCTTCATAGAGTGTTCACATCCCTTGACTTCTTTCACATTTTGTTGTTACAGCCTGGATTTAAAATGGAATAAAGTTAAATTTTTTGTCACCGATCTACACAAAATACCCCACAATGACAAAGTTAAAACATGTTTTTAGAATCTCTTACAAAAACGATTTCTTTTGTTGCCTTAAAACCTGGAATTAAATTGCATCAAATCAGGCTTTTCCCCACCTTTATTTACACATCGTAACCCACAACTTCCTCGTGAAAAACAAATTCTACAAGTTTCCGAAAATTAATTAAAAACACAAAACTCGAATATCTTGGTTGGATAAGTGTCCACCCCCCTGAGTTAATACTTGGTGGAAGCACTTTTGACAGTAATTACAGCAGTGAGTCTGTTGGGATAGGTCTCCACCAACTTTGCACACCTTGATTGGGCAATATTTGGCATTCTTCTGGACAAAAGTGTTCAAGCTCAGTCAAGTTGCGTGGGGAGCGTTGATAAGCAGCAACATTAATTCATGCCACAGATTTTCGCTTGGAATTCGGTAAGGGTTCTGACAGGGTCACTCAAGGACATTTATCTATTTGGTCTTTATCCACTCCAATGTAGCTTTGGCTGTGTGCTTCGGGTAGTTGTCGTGCTGAAAGGTGAACTTCTGTCCCAATTTCACCTTTCTTGGAGAGGGCAGCAGGTTTTCCTCGAGCATTTTTCTGTACTTTGCTGCATGCATTTTCCCTTCCATTCTGATATGTACCCCAGCCCTGCTGATGAGAAACATCCCCATACCATGATGCTGCCACCACCATGCTTCACAGTCGGGATGGTGTTCTTTGGGTAATGTGCTGTGTTGGGTTTGCGCCAAACATACTTGGTTTTGTCAGACCACAAAACTTTTTGCCACATGGCTTCAGAATCTCTGGAGTGTTTGTGGGAATCAAGGTGGGCTTTTTTGAGTAATGGCTTCCTTCTTGCCACCCTACCATACAGGCCAGACTTGTGGAATGCTTGGGATATTGTTGTCACATGCACACAATGACCAGTCTTTGCCATAAAGTCACGTAGCTCTTTAAAAGTTGCCATTGGCCTCTTGGTGGCCTCTCTGATCAGTCTCCTCCTTTCTTGGTCATCCAGTCTGGAGGGACGGCTTGATCTCGGTCGGGTCTTGTGGTACCATATGCCTTTCACTTCTTAGTGATTGGCTTGGCTGTGTTCCAAGGGATATTCAAGGCCTTGGAAATATTTTCATACCCATCCTCTGATCTGTGCCTTTATACAACTTTATCCCAGAGGTCTTTTGAAAGCTCATTGGTGCTCATGGTTGAGTCCTTGCTGTGAAATGCACTACCCAGCAAAGGAATCTTACAGGATCAGCTGATTTTATTCGGAAATTATCAGAATCACTGAAATTTTACACACGTGGAGACCAATTACCTTGGTGTGTGATTTTGAAGGTGATTGGTGACACCTGAGCTAATTTAGAAAAGCTATTATAAGGGGAGTGGACACTTATCCAAACAAGATATTCCAGTTTTGCATTTTTCATTAATTTTCTGAAATTTGTTGAATTTGTTTTTCACTTGGAAGTTGTTGGTTACGATGTGTAAATAAAGGTGGGATAAAGCCTGATTTAATGCAATTTAATTCCAGGCTATAAGGCAACAAAAGGTGAAAATTTTGAGGAGGCTTTCTATAGGCAATGTATCTAATATACATATAAAGCTGAGTTCAAGTCTGTGGGTGGATGTGTGGGTCTGGACAAGGTACGTTTTCATTACAGAGCTATCTCACGAAGATAGCTTTCGGAGAGGATACTTTCTTTCGGAGAGGAGAGAAAATACTTTCGGAGAGGATCCGTTGGATTTTTTGTTACTTGCAAAATCGAAGATTTTTCAAGTATATTAGTCAGTCGACTTTGTAATTCTGTGTCTGTTTGTTTGTCTGTCTGTCTGTTTATCACCTACAGGTCACAATTCTAAACCGATCGTCATGAAACTTCACCTTGTTGTAGAGATAGTCTCAACTGAGAAGCCGATTGCTTTTGAGGTCAAAGGTGAAACGTCATCTTAAGGTCACATTTCTAAAATCGTCATTTTTTTCATCCGATTTACTTGAAATTTCAAGAAAAAAATTGCATATTGCATCACTGAATTGGGAAACCAACTACTTTTGTGGTCAAAGGTCAACTCCAGGTCAAACTTATAAAATCATAAATTTTCACCTGAAAAATCATCAATTTACATCCAATTAACTTGAGGGTTGAATAGGATTTGCTTAGTCCATCAATGAATTGGGAAAGCAACTATTTTTATGGTCAAAAGGTCAAATGTCAACTCAAGGTCAAACTTCTAAAATCATCAAATCTCCTCTGAAAAATCGTCAATTTTCATTCGATTGATCTGAGCTTTGATTAAGATTGTCAATTTTAATCTTAATGAAATGGACAATTTGATGTATCCATGGCAACATTTGGAGAGGGGGCGGATTTTGCAAGTATCGTGCGTGGTCTGCAGGACGACTTTTTCTTGTTTGTTTGGTTCTGCCTGTCTGTTTGTTTGTCTGCACAGAACTTTCGTGTTTTTCTCTGTCACCCCTTGTTGGATTGAGACAAAATTTTCGCCACAGGTGTGACTACGCATGTAGAATGATGTAATGATAATTATGACGTCATAGATCAGGAGTTGTGGCAGCCATGTTGGAACAATGTAAAAACTTTGAACCTCTCTATCTCTGAAACCACACAAAGGAAATAATTGAAACTTGGCAGATGGCAAGTTCTCCTCATGTGGAACAAGTGATATTTTTTTCATGACATCATCTGTGCCTTCGTTATGATGTCATAATTGAATATGTAGAATGATCCACAGAAAAAAACTTTGATGACGTCATCGGTCAAGTGATTCAGCAGCCATATATATTTATTATACCTTCAAAAGTCTTCTTCTCTGCAGTGGCTGTGGAAATTGAGGAAAAACTTTACACATATGACTGCCTATCCATGAGGAACAACAGGTTGACACATATGATGTCATATGTCACATGGTTTGGCAGCCATATTGGATTTACCAAAGAACCTACAAAAATCCTTCTCCAGAATGGCTGGACAGATTGAGGGGAAACTTCACACAAATGTTCCCCAAGCCTTGAGTGTACAAGTTTGTTAAAGAATTATAATTGATTGGTCACATGGTTTGGCAGCCATATTGGATTGAAGAAAATATTGAATAATGTTTCCTCTGGAACTGCTTAATCAATCGACATGAAACTTCACAATTATGATCTAATGCTCATGGGGAATAAAAGTTTTAAATTTCAACTTGATCAGATATTTGGTTTGGCAGCCAGAAGTATCTGATTTTTTGATCTGGGTTCTTTTTTTTCTTAAAATTTTTTTTTTTTCAATAATGCTCACTTGGCTGTGCCTGGATGGGTTTGAGGGTAGAGGAGTGGCAGCTGAAGTGTGAATCCTATCCAGGTTCCTCCCAATGACTTCAGCTTTGCTTTTTGCTTGATTGGGTTCCTTATGATGATTTCAATGCAGGACTGTACTTATTTCGTCTTCCATTTGATTTGAATTGAATTTATTTTAATCCCATTCTAAATTCAATTGAATAATAATGAAATATGTCGTGGGTCAGGGACGAATGTCCAGTCAAAGTGGAGTTATATCAAAGTGGGACGTGTTGGTGCCTGGTATCACTGGCAGCTCTAATTAAGTCCCTTATTAATAAGGTAACATGCCAGTACACAAACGCTACGCAAAATACCCCACACAAAACTACAGAAACAGCACACAAAACAAGACCTGGAGAGGGTCTGCAATCTCTGATTGCCCTTTGTAGTTCATAGTTGAAGTGTTTTGAAAAAAAGTCCTTTTGTTGGTGTTTTGTATGTACTGTATGCTGTTAAGATGTCCAGTGGTGTGTTCAGTTACCAAGTAGCGAGTTAGCACTTGCCAAGCCAGCCGTTCCTTATCAACGGTTTCCAATGGAGCGCTTGCATTGAGTACTTTAGGCACTTGGCGAGCTCTCAACACAAAACTTGGTTACTGAACACACCCCAGATTCATTACATGGTGTTGAGGATAAACATCTATCGCATCATTATTTCAGCCATATTGATGAATTCGTCCCTCAAGGGGTGGGGTGGGAAGAGGTGGACTAGCAACACCGGGAACCCCTCCTAGTGTGTGTGTGTGTGTGTATATATATATATATATATATATATATATATATATATATATATATATATATATATATATATATATATATATATATATTGTTCCGAATTTTGGCCCGTCTGGCGTGCGATCGGCTACGTAACTCAAATCGCGACGCGTCGCCCACCGGAACGGACAATTCAATCGTGACCCTCCTGGAACTACCGCCAGGAGCCAGTCACGGGTGGGGGTTTAACCTCACCACAACCCAGTCCGCATTCTACCCGCGCGAAATAGGGTGAATCGCCGAATGTCGATATACCTAAGTACCCGCGCGGGTAGTGTACCGAGGAGTTGTACCACGCCACAGGTCGACTTCGGACACGAACCGCTTAAGCGACTCGTTCCGTGCGAAAGGGATAACCGAGCGGAGTTATCGCCGACCTCGACGGTTCAGTTTTCTTATCGGGTGTTTCAACCCACTACCAATTCCTTACGTGATCCAAGATGGAAATTTCAACCAGAGGAAAGGACGCAACGAAATGGGAAGCAGTTTGACAAGCACTTTTAATTTGCACGCAGACAAGCACGTATTTTACAATCATACAAAAATGTACGTACACAGTCAAAGCAAGAACAATACGCAGAGTTAAAACCGAATAAAGTAATGTACAAGCACTGAAACGGGTTTACTAAATAGACTGGTGCCACACACACACATTTACACCAAAAGCAAAGAAAATACAAGCCACCCTCACAGGCAAGGAGGCAGACAGTTCCGTGGACCAAATGAACGTGGGACCTGGGTGATCGGCCAGGTCCACGAGACCGAAGGGGTCTTACCCGCGCCCTCGTGGCATGATGGCGGGCTCGCGCAATGCCCGCGTAACACGCCTGACTCCGTGCCCCTGGTATGGTCGGTGAGCTCCTTTGGCGTGCGTTGCGCAGGCACGTGTTGGTCGGCACCACGGTTGGGTTGGGGAACGGACGGGGTTTCTGGCGTTATCTCAGCGCGGATGGGGGGGGGGAATTGTTGATGCTCGGGGTCGGGAGAGGGGAATGGCGGACGCTCCGACCCTCTAGCGGGGTCTCAGGACCGCACCGACTCCGGCGAACTCTCGCCCCTGAGTCCTCTTCTGCATCCCTGCTCCACTCCGCCACTCGTCCCTCGACCTCCACTCCGAACTCCGTCCCCTTCGCCGTCCGATCCCCGCAAGTACACGACTCAGACTCCACGACTTCCGACGAGCAGCACTTTCTGTACCCCTTTCTGCACAACTGAGCTGCGTTGTGGTCGTGTCTTTATAGACCGGGGAAGGAGCTTGTATGCAGATTCATGGATCAAAATGCGTTTGGAGGCGGGGCCACGCCACCCGACGTTCAGCCATTGGTCGGGCAAAAAGGGGCGTGAGCCTCTCCTGATCCGAATTCCCTCCCAAAAGGAGTCCACATGCATCACGCTTGGGGGCGGGGCCACGCCACACGACGTTTAGCCATTGGTCGGGCAAAAAGGGGCGTGAGCCTCTCCTGATCCATTTTTCCTCTCCCGTAAAGGCATCCATTTGTACTCGCGGCTCGACACGTTTGGCAAGAATCACCGAACGGGCCCTGCACAGCATGACGTTCAGTGTTGACTGGTGGTATGGTTGATGGTTGTGGAAGGAGAAAGGCGAAGGGGTTTGCTGTGCTGGTTTGGTTGTTGGGGGGTGTCGTTTGAGAATGGCGGTGAAGCGACGTTTGCACGGTGGAGTTGTGGAGGTAAAGAGGCGAAGGTGGTGGTGTTTGAGTTGTTGGCAGGCTTATTGGTCCAAAATAACGATAGAGAAAGAAAAATGGCTAACTCAAAGCATCGCAGCCCAGATGAATCACACATATTCCCTCTAAACAACGTTTGTGGACTAATATAACTACACATGAACTCATCGATATATCTAACCTGAGGACCTTTCTGGTGTATTGCAAATTTCCACAGCCGTAACAATATATATATATATATATATATATATATATATATATATATATATATATATATATATATATATATATATATATATAAAATATATATATATATATATATATATATATATATTATATATATATATATATATATATATATATATATATATATATATATATATATATATATATATATATATATATATATATATATTGTTGCGGTATTCGCGCCCGCCGGCGTGCTGACGGCCACGTAACTCGAATCGCGGCACGTCGCCCACCGGACGGA
>NC_140966.1:24757661-24760161 GCF_056783735.1 Eptatretus burgeri | reverse complement strand
GGGCACGCTCCCCGTTCAGGAAACCACGTGACCTCTAGTTAAATGGCAAAATTAGATGGTGGACACTGTAACTCGTGGTTAACTGATTGGCGTTCGTGCTTCTAAAGCAGCACACCATACCACGAAGTTAATCATTAGCGGTGGCCCCAGGTCCGGCTCTTCCGAGGACAAACGGGGATTAAATGCCCTCATAATACACTCGGTACCCGTGGCTGCAACTATATATATATATATATATATATATATATATATATATATATATATATATATATATATATATATATATATATATATATATATATATATACATTGTTACGGATTTCAGAATCCGGTTTGATGAATGCATCCACACATCCAGGTTCTCAGAGAGTTATTTCCTTAAATGCATGTTCAGATTAGCCCCATCCCCATGTCTAATGGGATTTTAAATGTGATGCATTGAGAAGGGTAAAGGATAGATCCCCTCTCTTATGGGAAGATTTTATTTTTCTTTACGACAGACACGTTTACACACATTTCTTTTGCAAGCTCTGGTGCCCTTATTTTTCCTCAGCAATGTTTATGCATGTATTTCTTTCACGAGCTCCGACGCCCGCCTTTTTTGAGAGTGCAGGGGGTCTTCATGGTAACCGTGCGCAAGTGAGGCGGGGTGAACTTTGGGGGACTCTGCGCCCACCGAGACGGGCCGCATATATAAAAACGAATTGGAGTTCTGCTCTGAGGAGAAGAAAGCGAGAGGGCAAGCATGCCAAAAAGAAAGCGAGAGTTGAAGTGCATGAGGGAAGAAGCGAGCCAGAGAGGAGGCGTGCAAGCTCGCAACGCCGACAACGAGTGAGGCACTGGTCAGTCACCAGCGAGTGAGGTGCGGGTCGGTCACCAACGTGTGAGGCATGGGTCGGTCACCAACATGTGAGGCGCGGGTCAGTCACCAATGAGTGAAGCACGGGTCGGTCACCAACGAGTGAGGCACGGGTCAGTCACCAACGTGTGAGGCACGGGTCAGTCACCAACGTGTGAGGCACGGGTCAGTCACCAACGTGTGAGGTACGGGTCAGTCACCAACGTGTGAGGCGCGGGTCAGTCACCAACGTGTGAGGCGCGGGTCAGTCACCAACGTGTGAGGCACGGGTCGGTCACCAACGTGTGAGGCACGGGTCGGTCACCAACGTGTGAGGCACGGGTCAGTCACCAATGAGTGAGGCACGGGTCGGTCACCAACGAGTGAGGCACGGGTCGGTCATCAACGAGTGAGGCGCGGGTCAGTCACCAACGGACCGTGTGGGTCACTGGACATTACCAGTTTCATGATGCGTGAGGAGCTGCCTGTGTCACAGCACCAGGGTCTAAACCCACGACAGACGATCTTGGTGCCCTCCCAGATGTCGACTGGCGTTCAAGGCTGTTCACGAGAGGGTGCACGGCAAGGCTGGGTGTTGGCGACGGACGTGACACGCACGCACACATTTCAGGACGTTTTCTCTTCACGGACAACCACTCTCTGGTGAGTGAGACGACTCTTCTCCCCCCTCCTGAATGATCTGCTGGGTACCCTTGTCTGTGTTTAGCTGTAAGTCGACCCCCCGATAAGCATCTGCTTTTATGTTTCTTTCCTGGCATTTTGATTGATTTTACTTTGAAATTTATTCTTCATTTACCTCAGAAAATAAAAAGTTATTTTCATTTATTTATTATATTATTAATAAATTATTTATTGACTTCCAACCTGTCCATGTTTGTCCTTTTCTTCCATTGGTCTGGCATTGTCCGAACTTCGATAGACTGGGAGGTAATTACCACAGATTTGACCAAAAATAGTCAGCATGCACTAGTGGTTAAAACGCTCGGCCGCCCAAATTAAAATCTAATCAAGATAACATTGGTGCTTTGCCGAAGGCGCGCTCCCCGCTCAGGTAACCACATGACCTCCAGTTAAACGGCATAATTAGACGGCGGACACTGGAACTCGTGGTTGGAAAACAACCCACCGAACCACAACGTTAATTGTGAGCGGTGGCCCCAGGTCCGGCTCTTCCGAGGACAACTGGGGATTAATCCCCCTGAGTGACAAACTGGTGTCTTGGTATCCGTGGCCGCAACAATATATATATATATCTATATATATATATATATATATATATATATATATATATATATATATATATATATATATATATATTTATACATAAAGAGATATAAATATATATACATATACATATATATATATATATATATATATATATATATATATATATATATATATATATATATATATATATATATATATATATATATATATATATATATATATATATATATATATATATATATATATATATATATATATATATATATATATATATATATATATATATATATATATATATATATATATATATATATATATATATATATATATATATATATATATATATATATATATATATATATATATATATATATATGGCTTGGCTTGCTGTTATTTTTTTAAAATAATTTTTAC
>NC_140966.1:24747661-24752661 GCF_056783735.1 Eptatretus burgeri | reverse complement strand
TGCAGTATTTGCCAAAAAGAGCCAGGCAGATGTACCACGTGGAGCGCTCATGATTAAAAATAACACCCGACTCCTTTCCTCCAAAAACCTCCAGGGAGGCCCTTTTTGGTCATTTCAAATCTCTCTCGTAGGATTTCAGGCTTTTCCAAAAATACAGCACCATAAATATTCCATATACGAAGCTGATAATCTCTGGAAAATGAGAGGTTGTTGTCCTGGAAGGCATGGTGCAGAACGAAAGACTGATGGTGACATCTTACTGTCCCAGTGGGAATTCCTACAGCACAATGGATTCTTAGAGTGACTGGTAGGAGGTCTCAGGTGACTGAAATGCCTACCTTGCTGTGGCTGCTCTTGTTTTTGCTTGAATAGAATGCTTGGCAATTTGCTCGGTGAATGTTTCCCCACGAAGGACGTTTTGCAAAAATGCTTTGCTGTTCTCTTAATTGGACGGTATCAGATAAATCGATCTTTAGAATCAACAACACCCTGAAACGGAAGTGTGGAAACCTACTTTTGGTTAGCATCAGTGTGGACATACGTTTCTGCTTTGAGGATTCATGATCGGCATTATAAATGTAATGCTTCAAAAATGCAATGCCCTCAATATGTATGGCTGCGTCCAATACGCTTTGACGCGCAATCCAATCCAACGCAGCCAAATTGACTTAATTTTGACTCAATTCATGATGCCCTAAAATAAGGTGAGAAGATTGTTCCGGTGGATATCCTTTTCTTTTTCTGTTTTTTTTTTTTTAAACAAAAATATGACAAAGAATAGCAAAAACCTTCCTTGTGTCCGGTCAGGTCAAACACAATTCCTGACTTGCTCTCCTCGGCTGCCTGTTGAATTACAATGTCATGTGGAGGTCATAGTGAAACATCGTCGCATCACTCACGCTGATGCTCCAATGGCGGCCAAGCTCGGGCCCGTGTTGCCTCGTAGGTATCGAAGGTCGTAGGTCCTACCTAGGTGAGCAGGCAGAATTGCTTATTTTGTTTGGTGTTTTCTTGAATGTATTTTGGAACACATTTACTAATATACAAAACGACAGAGGATGATGGGACTTGACGTTGAATATGACGATCCTGTTAGACCCCCCTCTCCAAACCAAAAAAAAGAGTAAAAGGAATTTGACTTTTTAAGGTCTATCAGGACCATCATTTTCATTCTCATTGTTATTGTTACAAGGGGCTGACAGGATATATCGGAGGTAGCGCACTTACCTTTGAGCTGACCACTCTGGGCTAAATTACCGAACGGACTGTGATGAAGTGTCACCGAGGGGCTTCGCAGAGAGGTGGTTGAGTGCAACTTCTCACTGGGACGTTAAGCTGGGGGTTCTGTTTGCCAGCATTTGCTGCCGTTGGATGTTAATAGTGCCACGTCACGGAATGTTTCTCAAAGAGTGTGCCATCGTGTGCTGGTACCCTGGGCAAGTTCCAAATTCCACCCTGAATACTACTGGGAAGGCAGTAGAGAACCAGCCAGTGTGATCCTTTTCTAAAATTGACCACGCCAAAGGGTTTGGAATCAAAATCATCATTACGAGGGACAGTAAATAAATTTTTCACTTGATTTTTTCTCTCTCTCGGGGCCCAAAATTACTACGATTCCACTGGTATCAGGAAACAGCAACCCGCTGGAAAGAATGGATGAAACTAATTTAAAATGATATGAAAAGGGACTGACATCTGTGGTCAGGTTTCACTTCATGGATAGGTGAAAAGTTGCTCAGCGGTGAAATTATTTCGTGGCAGCTGCAATTCATAGGAGAACGAAATCAAACGATTTACATCAAGCACAACTACGTGTAAAGACTAGAACGCCACTCGGTAGAGCGAATGCTTCGGCCAGGCTGAACAGTTCGCGTTTTGTATCCCACTGATAGGCCGGATCTGCGTCCGGACAATTCGTCCTTGTTACACATCGAAATCGAATCGGCTTGTTCTTGTCGCCTCTTCAACCGATCCACCTTGCTTTGTCCTAACTCATCCACAACCTTCTGACATATCATGTTGTACATCGTTTTAGCCCCATTTCTCAAAGGTCAAGAATCACTTAAAACAATTTTTTTTTAATTCGCATCGGGATTCGGATCTAGATCTTCACCAAAATTGAATTCAATCGTCCTTGTGACACACCCAACCTGTCTCCCAAGTTTCGTCCGAATCTGTCCATAACTTTTGGAGATATCGTGCTTACAGACAGACAGACAAGCCGGCAGGCGACATGGGTGGTCGCTATATAATTGCATACTAGTCATACAGTTTTTGACGGATCGGGCTGAAATTTTTTGACAAAGAGGTTGATTGCAGTGCGCATAAAAGCGCGGAAGCCGATTTTTTTATTTTCCCCCAAAAAAAATTTCGGATTTTTTCAAAAAATTTTAAAGTCCCGTTGCTACACAATGGTGGCATCCTTAGCAACGGTACTCAAAAGCATACAACTAGATCCTGGTATGAACCTACCAGTCAAGTTTCATCAAAATCGGTTGACTCCTCTGGCCTCCAGAGCTGTCCATTACATACAAACAAACAGACAGACATACAGACAGACAGAAAACCTGAGAATAAGGGTAGTCTAGCGACCAGCCAACAGACAGACAGACAGACATGGGTAAAAACATAACCACTATCCACCTTCACTGTCGGAGGTAAAAACCTGTTCCAAGCATCCAATTCTTATCTAAATGTGCTCTTTGTATGGATCCTCTTACAAATTACAAAAACAAATATCGTCGAAATTTTGACCACCCCTTCCCCCCTTTCTTTACCACAATCCTCCATCCCCAATGCCATTACTTAATATGGAGATGGGAAAAATCGTCATTTACCAAGTAGCTTTTTTGTGTACATGGTCGAAGCTCACAGAAGAGCGAGAGCAGAATGGAATGGAACAAAATGGAAAAGGGTTGCTAATCCACCAACAGCAAGAGAAAGAAACAGGGAAACACAGCATGAAGCTTAAGATCTAAAAATACGTTTCGAATGTCTTGTTTCAATCAAATGGAGGCACCTTATATAACGAGACCCGGAGAACAAGGAGATTTGGATACATTGGTATAAACTTGTTTTTCTGTTGTTGGTGTTTTGTATACAATTCCAAGGTTTGTGGAGGAGCGGGAACATTGTAATGGATTAAGATGTAACTGAACAAAAGGGACAATACAAAGAGAATGGGGAAACACACCAACCCCAGGGATGAGGGATGGAATGAAGGGAGACTTGGACAAATAATGCATGTGGGGGAGAATGAGGACTAGGGGAGGACACCTGGGATGGACAAGATGAATACAGCCACAAGTTGTCAGTAAAAAAAACAACTGTGATAGACCCATCGACTCAGCTTCATCACTGGAGATTTCAATGATCATGAAGGCCTTGATTTTCAAGGCGTCAGGCTGAGCAAGGCGTGAGGCAGGGGAGCCAGTCCAGAGGGGAGGGCATCAAAGCTGCGGTTGAAGGCCTTGCAGGTGGATAAGAAATCAGGTGTGCCAAGAAAAGAAAGACCATGGCTGATAATTAACGAGAACAAAATGTTTGAGTGACTCGTGGGAGGGGGTTATTCTGAAAGTAGATTGGGGGGAGGGGGTTGTCAGATGGTCCTTTCAGAGAGAGATAGTGAGTGTGTGAGATTTGTCAGGACTGAAAGTCATATTCTAAGTGTTTCACCAGTTCGTGATTCTATCAAGATCTGAAGAGACTCATTTGTGTAATGCGGTCATATTGGCTGATTTCCAAGCAGATGGAAGATGACTGAGGGTAAATGATAAGGTGAAAATGGCAGAGAGAGAATGTGCAAGAACAGCAGAGTAGGTTTTTAGGACACGTGAGCTGATTCATTAATGATCTCTCTGACTCTGGAAAATCCTCTTTTTCTCTTTGCTGATGACTTCACCCTTTGCCGTAGCATCTGTCATCCCTCAGACCAGCAAGCAGCACCTTCTTCGTTCACTGTAGATCTGGGTAAAATCACAAACTGGTCCAACATGTGGAACATGTCTTTCAATCCGGACAAATCTCACACTCTCACTTTGTCTCTCCAAAAGGACCGTTTGCAACCCCCCACCCCCCCATCTACTTTCTCAACAATCCTCTGGAAGAAGTCCTTTCTTTCAAGCTTCTGGGTCTTACTATCTGCCATGATCTTTCCTGGGAAAGCCACATTTCCAACCTGGCCTCCAAAGCCAGTCGCCGACTGGGAATCCACCATCGTGAAAAGTCCTTCCTCGGCCCACCTGAATTCCTGACCACATACAAAGATTTCGTCCACAGCCTGATGGAGTACTGCTCTCCCCTCTCGGCTGGTGCTCCTGTCTCCCACCATTCTCAGCTTCACGCTGTGGAAACCAAGGCATTTCGGATCATTGGCATCTCCCGCCATGAGGCTGAGTCTTTGGGCCTCTCACTCTCTGACCGCAGGCAGGTCCATGGTTTTTCTGTCTTCTACCATCTCCTCTCCAGTCTTGCCCCCCCTGCTCAGTCTGTGATTTGTCCCCACCATATTTCCGCAGGGTGCTCAAGGTCTGCCAACAGCCCCCTTCTGGGAAAACTACCAAAATCACGAATCACTGCTCACCTTCACTCTTTCACTCCTCTTTTTTTTCCGCCTGTGGAAGAAACCCCCTCACTCTGTTCAACCCCATTCTTCCCTCCAGGTCTTCAAAACAGCTATTCACCACCACCTCTTATCATCCCCCATCCAAATCCTCAATCTTTTCTACCCCCGTTAATCCACCCCAAACCCACCTCCTTCAAATTCCCTGCTTTCCTCCTGAAAGTCCCCCCTGTAATGTCCATCTTGCATACGCCATGTTTCGCGCCCCATCCCTTTCCCTTCCATAGACCTCCTAATGTCTCTATTCCCCACTGTTTTGTCCTTCCCTCACCCCCCCCACCCACTTGTCTCATGCCCCCCTTGATGTGCATTGTGTGTTCGCTCTCATACGAGCCTCGACAAGGCATACAAAAATAAAAATTGCAGAATCAGAGTCGAG
>NC_140966.1:24595161-24742661 GCF_056783735.1 Eptatretus burgeri | reverse complement strand
TATATATATATATATATATATATATATATATATATATATATATATTTCGAGCGAGTTTGCATACCTCTCGGTAACCCGGTCAGCATATATATATATATATATATATATATATATATATATATATATATATATATATATATATATATATATATATATATATATATATATATATATATATATATATATATATATATATATGCCTGATTATGTCGTCTATACACAATAGTCTTATCATCACAATAGTTGAAACATATCTATATATATATATATATATATATATATATATATATATATATATATATATATATATATATATATGTATATATATATATATATATATGTATATATATATATATATATATATATATATATATATATATATATATATATATATATATATATATATATATATAACAATATAGATGTGTTTCAACTATTGTGATGATAAGACTATTGTGTATAGACTACATAATCAGGCATATATATATATATATATATATATATATATATATATATATATATATATATATATATATATATATATATATATATATATGTGTGTTTAATTTTAATCTTTTTCAAGCTGAATAAAAAACTTGAAGATATCCTTCATTTTGCTGATTACCCTGCATTTCATAATTTCATGGTAATTGTGGAGCCCCTTAATTTTGTTGAATTAAACCATCCTGTTATTGGTTTGTTGCACAGCTGTCCTCAATATCCATGAGGCTGTTGAGCATAGTAATTGGGCTTTCAGGATAGCTTCGAGTTATTCACACTTGCCTTTGAACTGCTTAGCCTGGGTTTGAATCGCGACCCAGCTATAAACTGTCACTCTGGTGTTTCCCATGCAAGGCGATGCATCAATGTGTGCACCACCCATCGGAAGGATGGAAAGCAGAGGAATGGTCTGCCGGCACTGGTGGTTGGTGGACCTTAAATATCCCACTGTGACTTTTTCAAAGCGTAGGCAAGCTATCTCAAGCACTCTGCCAAAATTACAAACTCCTGGCACATACATTTGAACATCAGCTGGTATATCAGCGGGTGCATAAAAGACTTGTGCCAAAAACCTTCCCTGGCAGATCCCACAAGAAGATGGAAATATTTGGGGCCATTTAAGAAGCTGTAGTAGTAATTACCTCCACCACCGTAGGTGGATAGAGGCTGTTTTCACTCCTGTCTGTCGGTTTGTCTGTCTGTGGACAGGTTATCCCAAAAGGTTGTGGACGTATTCGGACAAAATTTGGTGGACCGGTTGGGTGTGTGATAAGGAAAAAATGATTCGATTTTGGTGAAGATCCAGATTTGAATCCGGATCCGATAATTTTTTTTTGTTTTTTCACCATTAAATATAGCATGGTATATGGCACAATATCTCAAAAAGTTATGGACGGATTCGATGAAACTTCATGGATGAGTTGTGTAGGTGACATGAACAAGCCGATTAAATTTTGGTTAAGGACTGGAAGCAGATCCGGCCTATCAGTGGGATACAAAATGTAAACTGTTCACCTGGTGGAGGCAAGCGCTCTACCCCGTGGCATTTTAGTTGTGAGTGTGATGATGTCCTCATTGCAATCTCCCCCAATTAATTTGTTTGCCTGTTGAATGGTTTCTCTCTTCTCCTCCGCACATGTTGGCTGTAACCCTACATGTGAAAACAATCATATATTACATCCTCCCTTGAGCTGTTTTCGCTGCTGTTTAGAGAAAGGCATTTCAACCTAATACTTACGTACATATATACATTATATATATATATATATATATATATATATATATATATATATATATATATATATATATATATATATACATTTTTTAAGGCACTTTGCTTCAATATTGCATAACAAAAAGGCATTTATCATTTTTCTGAGTATTGCAAGATTGAAGGGAAGTACCACAACAATTATGTCAAGGTTTTCCTTCATTCTGTCATTGTCTCTCAAGCAATAAAGTGTTTGTTCAGCATTTATAATTGAGCTATTTTCTTTCAGTTGCTGCAGCACAGAAGTGAATCGTTTATTCTCTCTTCCTGGTATTCAGGAGACACTTTTGACCATCAAGAAACTTTTGATACAAATCACAGTTCACAGGAGAGCTTAGAAGTAGGATACTCCCCTTTAAGCCATCTTGTCTGGGCTAATTTCCCACCTGTCGACCTGGTGCTTTGCATCAATCCATGGGCAATCCCACTGTGGAATGTTAAGCCAGTTATCCTGTCTGCAACAATTTGCAGGTGAAAGTGAAAAAAAATTATACTGTGAATTTTTCACTGGAGTCGACCATTGTGTGCTGGTGCCCTTGACAGATAACAAATTCCTACCCCAACCAACAGCAATATGCAGCAGAGGATCCTAGCCACCTGAAGTGATTCAGCAAAACTGATTCTCTGAAAAAGGAACAAAGAAGTGGATGATGATGAAAGATGATCTTTTTTGACGGTTTGCACAAATGCGTTGGGTTCAGCAGTGCCACTGCATCTATTTAACTGCATAATTGCAATTGTTTCTTGAATTATAAAGATCAAAAATGTGGGATTTTTTTTTTTAATTGGTCCCTTAAATTAAAACCTCGTCAGACTGCTTTGTTTAAATTCAGTGTTGTAATGCTGAAATTGATGTGCTGTTGTCAAAACGGAAAAAAAGTAAAATCTGTTGTTGAAGTCAAAATAACACTTCAGCCTTGAATACCAACATTGTTATTAATATTTTGTGGCAGGAATTACATTGGCAACATGCTATATTTATAAGAGATGGATGTCCTGAGGATTGCTTCCTGGAAATTGATTCTATTTCACTTTCACATGATTCTGGAAAAAATGCATCTCTTAAAATGAAGTACCGTTACTTTGTGCTTTCCTTTTTGCACAGTGCTTTCATCGCAGCTATTTTTAACAAACGCTTTCCTTAGAATTTAACATACACTGGAGAAAAGTAGCAACAAGCTGAACTCTGCGAGGAAATAGCTGATACCAATTTATTTGAAGTTTGCCAATTTTTACAAGGACATAAAGTTATATTTCCTTTATCGAATGCTTCACACATTCTGTACGGCTCAATCATGCTGAAGACACCAAAACCAAATAAAGCACAGTGTGTACTCAAAAAAAAAAAACCTATCATATTTTTATAGGGTTGCTTACATCTTATATGGAATAACTCCATTGGCCAAGTGCAAATCATCGCAACTACAAAATAGAACGACACTTGGTAGAGTGCATAACTCTGCCAGGCTAAACAGTTTACTTTTTGTATCTCACTAATGGGCTGGATCTAGATCCAGACCTGAACCAAAATTGAATCTCCTTGTTCTTGTCACCTTACCAACTCATCCACATAGTTTTATTATAAATCATCCATTTCTTTTTGAAATATCATGCTATACAGGACATTATATCGTTTTTGGCTCCATCCCTCAATGGTAAAGAATCAATGAAAAAAATCTCTTATCTGGATCCAGATTCAGATCTTCACCAAAGTCGAATTGATTCGTCCTTCTCACTCACCCAACACGTCCACCATGTTTCGTCTGAATCTGTGCATAACGTTTTCAGATATTGTACGATGTATCGGTTTTATCCCAATCACTCAATGGTGAAGAATCACTTAAAAAAATTCTCGTATCCTGATCTGGATGCCGATCTTCACCAAAATCGAATCAATTCATCATTCTCACACATCCAACCTGTCCACCAAATGTCGTCCGAATGCGTCCACAACGTTTTGAGATATCCTGTTCAAAGCCAAACTGACAAAAAAACAGACAGGAGTGATGACATAACCTCTGTCCACCTTCGGTAATGAGGGTAACGATAGGATTTTTTTTTCTTCTGTTGGGCTATTCAAACGTGGAAGCACTCCATATTAAAAAAAAAAAAAAAAAAAAGGAAAAAATCCTCTTTTCCAGAATCACTTTAAAGATCAAAGTGAAACTGCACATAAATGATCGACCAACCATCTATTCTAATAATTTTCAACGCGTGTGCGTGAGTGTCAGTGTGTCAGTGTGTCTCCTCCATAACTCCAAAACTATAAAACCTATCAGCTTGAAACTTTGCATGCATATCAAGAAAACTCCAAAGAAGTGCAAGGCTGAAAATTGGGTGTTTGGGTTAATTAAAGCATCCCTTTTGAAGATAATTAACAGCCTTATTTAATTATTTCCTTCATCAGGCGATCCTTGGCCACCTCGCTCTCTGGGGCCTTCAGGTGTTTCCTGGTTCTGAAGCCACCATTTTTTTTTTGGCCTGCTCAATCATGCCTTGACTTGGAACAGGCCACAACGATTTCTTAATGATTAACTTTATATATTTTTTCACTTTCCTCGCTCATATTATCGAATGCCTGTTCATAATAGCTACGAATCGCTGGGTATATTGCGGTGCTTATAAATGCCTGGAGGAGCCTGCATTCATGGCTATATTTCATTTGCGCATATGAATAACTGAGAGAATCTCTTAAACTAAGCAGGATTACAAAATGTAAGCTCCAGATTAGAAAGTATCAGCAGTTCCAACTCCAAAAAAATCAGCAGTGCCGGACGTGGTACATATGGGTAGATTTGGATCTGTAGGGACGCTCCGTGGGTGTGGGGGCATGCCATACCTGTTACGGAGGCCATGGTGGCACAGTTTTATTCCATATCTTGTGGAGGTTCCATCAGGTTTTCCTTTGTCCTCACGCCTGTTTCGAAAGCATTTGGTCATCGTATTTGCTTTACAAAGGTTAGATTTTTCTGTTTGTGAGATTAAAAGCAAAATATATTTGACAACGCCAGATTTCTGAGCCGTTTGCCGCATCAACATGTTTTTTAAATGATGAAGCCAAATTTTTTTCCACCTGTCACAAGCAGCTGCTTATATAGGTTAATGTTTGTGAACATCTCCCTGAAACATCTATATAAATGTAATGTTGTTTTTCAGTGATAGATACTCAAGATTTTTGGGTGGTATACAGTATGTACTGGAGTCAGTAACCACACTGATTCCACCCTGCCAATTCCCGAAAAATTACAGATATTGGCCAAGCGTGTGTGTGTGTGTGTGTGTGTGTGTGTGTGTTTGTTTGTGTGTGTGTGTGTGTGTGTGTGTGTGTGTGTGTGTGTGTGTGTGTGTGTGTGTGTGTGTTTGTGTGTGTTGTTCACAAAGAATAGCATATTCTCTGTGATAACTCCCCTACCCCCCACCCCTCTCTCTCCCTCCCTCTCGCTCTCCCTCTCTCTCGTCTCTGGATGTATCTGGACGGCCGTTATGTCTGGAAGGTGGTTATGGTTATCTCCACATGTGTCTGGACAGTGGTTATGTCTGGGCCGGGTTTGTCTCAAGATGTGTCCAGATGGGATTTGCCTCCGGACGTCTCCAGATGGGAGTTTGTCTCCAGACATGTCCGGGCAATGTTTATGTCTGGACGGGTATTTGTCTCCGGA
This sequence comes from Eptatretus burgeri, assembly GCF_056783735.1. NCBI lineage: Eukaryota > Metazoa > Chordata > Myxini > Myxiniformes > Myxinidae > Eptatretus > Eptatretus burgeri. The sequence continues at coordinate 24,737,231 of NC_140966.1, read as the reverse complement.
CATGTCCGAGTGGTGTTTGTTTCTGGACAGCTTGGCTCTGGATGTGTCTGAGCGGTCTTTGTCTCTGGACGCATCCGGGCGGTGTTTGTCTCCGGACGTGTCCAGTCGGTATTTATGTCCGGGCGGTGTTTGTCTCTGGATGTGCCCAGGTGGTGTTTGTCTCCGGACAGCTTGGTTCTGGATGCGTCCGGGCAGTATTTGTCTCCGGACGTGTCTGGGCGGTGTTTGTTCTCCAGATATATCTGGGTGGTGTTTGTTTCCGGACACGTCCGGGCGGTGCTTGTCTCTGGATGCATCTGGGCGGTATTTGTCTCCAGACACGTCTGAGCGGTGTTTATCTCCAGACGCGTCCGGGTGGTGTTGATCTCCGCACGCATCCAGGTGGTGTTTGTCTCCAGATAGCTTGGTTCCGGATGTGTCCAGGTGGTGTTTGTCGCGGATGGCTTGGCTCGAGATACGTCCAGGCGGTGTTAGTTTCTGGACTGTATTTAACTCTGGACATATCTGAGTGGTGTTTGTCTCTTGGTGGTATTTTTAGTATGACCGGAGAAAATGGATTTCAGACATTATTTTGTTTCCATTTTCACTGTTATTCTCTGCAAAATCATTTTGATGAGACAGTATGAATCGTGATTGATGCTCCACCACACGTCTGCCTTTCCTTCCTCTCACCTCTCACTGCCTTCCCTCCCCCCCTTTCCTCACTCTCCCTCCCTCTTCATTCTCCATCCCTCCTCTCTCCCCCAACCCTCCTCACTCCCCTCCATCCTCTCTCTTTCCACCTCCCTCCTCTTTTTCCCCCTCTATCTCCTCACTCTCCCCCACTGCTCTCTATCTCCCCCCTCTTTCCCCCTCCCTCATTGTTCCTATAAGCGAAGCGATGGGTGGTATTTGCTTGTTTTGAATAAAGTTTGATAACTATGATGTCACAGGTCACATAGTCTGGCAGCCATCTTGGATTTACCATCAAACTTTCAAAAAATATTCTTCTCCAGAATGGCTGGATAGATTGAGGGGAAACTTAAAAGACCTATTCACTGGACGTGTCTGGGCGGTGTTTGTTTCCGGACAAACCTTGGGGATACCAAGGTGAGAAAGAATAATTGATGTCACGTGGTTCGGCAACCATTTTGAATTGAAGAAAATATTAAATAATGCTTTCTCGAGAATCACTAATCCGATTGAAGCAAAATTTATCAAGTATCATCCAACAATATAGCTGCATACAGTGTGGAAATTATGATGTCAGAGGTCATGTGATGTGGCAGCCATATTGGATAGAAAAACAAACCTTGTCCGATCAAAACGAAAGTTCACACACATCATCCTCTACCAAGTTGTGAGCAGAATCCAAATTTTTAATGCCAGAGGTCACGTGGTTTGGGAGCCATGTTAGTTTGAAAACCAAAAATTTAAAAACCTTTTTTTCCAAAACTGCTTAACAGATCAATGTGAAATATGTTGCATTACATGGAGCAAGGGCAGTGGGTCACAATTGCAAATTTTGCATCAGTTGCTATCGCAGTTACAAAATATATAATTTTAATATTTTCCTTGAAACCAATGTGGCTGCCACACCACATGACTGATGATGGCCTTTTAAGTTTAATTTATGTATTGATATTGATATAGTATTGATAGGTTAAATGGTTTCAGATAAATAATTGTTTAATTATTTCCTTTTAGTGGGGCAACTTAGCATAACAATTGTGCATTTTGTGAGGAAAGCACCAAATTTGGCACACTAGTAGCCTAACATATTATGAACAGATTTGGATCTTGGGCAATCTCAAAATTTTTGATGGCAGTGGAAAATGGCTGCCACAGCCATCAGCAGCTGAATTTGAGATGGCCAATCTCCAAATCTGTTCATAATATGATAGGCTACTAGTGTGCCAAATTTGGTGCTTTCCTCACAAAATGCACAATTGCTATGCTATATTTAGCGAAGTTGCCCCACTATTTAAACCAATTCGGCTGCCACATCATGTGACTGAGGTCATTGTTAAATATAATATTTGCAGCAACAGTCGTTGATCATCATTGCAAGGCCACCCATCGAAAGGGTAAGCGGTTTCAGAAAAAAATAATTTGTTTAATATGATCGACTCAGCATGGGGAATATTTGTTGAAAATTTCAACATCATCGGTCACATGGTCTCGCAGCCATGTTGGACAAAAAAAAACGTTATCAATCAATGATCAATAACTCCAAAAACGTGATCCGCCACCCATTCTGAATTTGATTTGATAAAGAGGGCGTCGTCGAAATTTTCACCATAGATGCGAATACATATGTCGAATGTTTTTGTGATAAGTATGATGTCATAGGTCATGTGGTGTGGCAGCCATGTTGGAAAAAAAGAAAATATATATACCTTTGTATCTCCGAAATCACTCCATGGAAGCAATTGAAACTTGGAACATGTGAAGTACTTCCCATGGGAAACAAGTGTGATTTTTTGATTATGTCATATGTGGGTTCATTATGACGTCATAATTGCATATGTCAAACGCTTTATCCGATCAGTATGAAAATTTTTGAGGGTCATCTTGGGCTAAATTGAAATTGGCAAAAAGATTGATGACGTCGTTTGATGATGACGATTTGGCAGCCACATTGTTTTTAACATAAAACCTTCAAAAATCTTCTCTAAAATTGATGAACAGATCGAGGAGAAACATTGCAGTTATGATCACATATCCATGAGGAACAAAAAGTTCTCCACCTCTGACATCATAGGTTACATGGTTTGGCAGCTATGATTTTTTGAAGAATAAACATTTTAAAATCTTCTTCTCCAGAATGGCTTGACAGATCAAGGGGAAACTTCACTTACATGTTCCTCAATCCTTTGTGATACCAGGGTGTTCACGAATAATTAACAGATCACATTGTCTGGCAGCCATATTGCTTTGGGCGAAATTCTTTCAAAAGAAAAAATCTTTTTCTTGAACCGCTTCAGCAATCGATGGGAAATGTCACAGTTATGATTGAGTAGACATGTGGAATATATTGTTCTGGTAAAACTACCAAAATCACGAATCACTGCTCACCTTCACTCTTTAATTCCTCTTTTTTTCCCGCCTTTGGAATAAACTCCCTCACTCTGTTCAATCCCATTCTTCCCTCCAGGCCTTCAAAACAGCTGTTCACCACCACCTCTTATCATCCCCCATCCAAATCCTCGATCTTTTCTACCCCCCTTAATCCACCCAAGCCCACCTCCTTCAAATTCCCTGCTTTCCTTCCTGAAAGTCCCTGCAATGTCCATCTTGTATTCCCCATGCCCCATCCCTTTCCCTTCCACAGATCTCCTAATGTGTCTGTTCCCCACTGTTTTGTCCCTCCCACTCCCGCCCCTCTTGTCTCATGCCCCCTTGCTGTGCGTTGTGTGTTGGCTCTCATACGAACCTCGACAAGGTATACAAAAAAATATAAAATACATAAATGTTATAAATTTCAACCTGGTCAGATGCATGGTCTGGCAGCCAGAATTATTTAATATTTTAAATCTGGGTTCAGGGATTTAAATCAAACTTGGTACAAGTATACATAACGATGTAATAATCCTGGTGATGTTGTGACGTCGAAGATTGTTGTTCTAGTTTTCTTTTATTTGACAAGATTGAACTGTGTCAATATTCAAGACAAGAAAAGGGGCAGATGAAGCAAATGCAGGAGTGTACTTGACATTTCTGTCGCATGTTAACAATTTATCACGTGGGCATTAAGGTTATATTCTGAAGTGGAAACTGAATATGTAATGCAGTATCATTTTGAACATTCCTCTTTATAATTTCATTCTGTTAATTACCCTTGCTGAAGGATAGGGTATTGCGTTTGGGTCCATTTGTTTGTTAATTGCTGGAATCCTTTGGATTGTGGCAATTATGTTGGTCGGTTGTGTGTCATTCTGTTTGTGTCTGTCTGTCTGATTGTTTGTGTGTTTGTTTACCCTGTAGCAGCCACACCATTTCAGCGATCATGACCAAACTGGGTACAGACGTCGGCCATGGTCCAACTTAGGCACTTGTTGTTTTTGGTGAATCTTGGTCAAAGGTCAAGGTCAAGGCCATCGAAAAACCGAATTTCTTATTTTCACAATAACGTCCGTTAAAATGGTCGTATCGACTTCAAACCAAATCCAAAGTGTGCATCTTCCAATTCTGCATCCAACCATATGTCTCATTGGGGTGTCACACCAACACCCTTCTTAGCGGTCGGGGGTCGAATGTCGGGGGGGGGGGGATCGGGTCAAAACTTTCAAATTGCGATAAAAACGCCATTTCACGTCCGATTGACTTCCAAGTTATGATCATGACCAAACTAAGTGCTATAACTCATTAAACAGTAGCACTATCGATTTATAAGAACCAAATTGATTTTGTTTTTTTTGTTTTTTTTTTGTTTTTTCAGAGATCATGGAGATATGACAAAGTTATTCCGGCAATTCCTTGCTCAACGAGCAATTCCATTTGTTATCTTGCCAAAACGAAGTTTTTGCAAGAATGTTAGTCAGCTTGTATGTTTTTTTTTTGTTTGTTTGTTTGTTTGTCTGTAATCACGTATAAAAAATTCTGCAGAGCACAGTTATCATTGGAAATTTTTGTAACTTCGCATATCAGAGGTCTGTAGAGGTCCCTTTCAGCGCATAAAATTTTGAAGGTCAAGGTCAAAGGTCAAGGTCAAAGGTTGCAAATCAGGTGAGTCGACGAAACCTTTATTTTTTTGAGTAATTTTGATCGGATCGTCTTCAAACTTCATGAGAATATAGTTCATGGTGTGGCGCTCAGCTGATTAATTTTTGGTGGCGATTGGCCTTGACCTTCATGGTTAGTGCCTGAGGTCAAACATATTTGACCCCAAGGTCAAATTTTCAAGTTTTAGGAACCATATCGTGTAGTACCTCAAATTGAACACCTCGATGAGTGTTTTCTCGATATGTCAAGCTTGAGACATTATGACGTCATTTGGTGACATTATGAGGCAAAAGCATATTTTTCATGGTTACTCTGTAGAACGATTCTCATCGGAATCTCTCATTGGCAGATATTCCTCAAGGAGTTGCTCCTGGTGGATAGTAGCTCTGTTCACCTCAGTGTGACCTTAAAGAAGTCACACGTGGTCACCTTTTGGCAAGATACGGGTCACCCTGCGGGTGACATTGGTTTGTTTTTTGTCTGTCTGTTTGTTTGTTTGTTTGTTTGTCCACACAGAACTTTATTGTTTTTCTCCACAATGCGATGTAGGATTGAAGCGAAATTTTCACCACAAGTGTGACTACTCATGTTGAATGTTTTAATCACAATTGTGACGCCAAGGTCACGTGGTGTGGCACTCATGTTGGAAAATGAAAAGCTTTGGACCTCTATATCTCAGAAACTGTACCAAGGAAAAAAATTTAAACTTTGGCAAATGGCAAATACTCATGGGAAATAAGTGTGATTTTTTTAAATGACGTCATAAGTGCCTTTATTATGACGTCATAATTAAATACGTAGAATGCTACATCTGATCACTGTCAAAAATTTTGAAGGGCATCTCGGGATAAATTGATCCACAGAAAAAAAATTGATGATGTCATCGGTCACGTGATTCAGCAGCCATATTGTTATATATATTATTATTTTTAAACCTTCAAAAACCTAATTCTTGGAAGTGGCTGATTAGATTGAGGCGAAACTTTACATGTATGATTGCGTGTCCATGAGGAACAGAAACTTCACACAGATGACATCAGAGGTCATATGGTTTGGCAGCAATATTGGATTTATCCTAAAACGTATATAAAATCTTCTTCTCCCGGACGGCTGGACAGATCGAGGGGAAACGACAGAGAAATGTTCCCCAAGCCTTGTACGTACAAGTGTGTTAAGGAATAATTGAAAGGTCACATGGTGTGGCAGCCATATTGGATTGAAGAAAAATATTAAATAATGTTTTCTCTGGAACCACATAATCAATCGACATGAAACATGACAATTATGATCTAGTCATGATGGGGAATAGATGTTTTAAATTTCAACTTTATGGGACACATGGTCGGGCAGCCAGAATTATATTTTTTTTGATCTGGGTTCTTTTTGATTTTTTTTTTTTGTTGTTGATTTGTTTTTTTGATTCTTTTTTTTTTTGAAAAAGGCTCACTTGGCTTTGTTTGGCTGGGTTTGAGGGGAGAGGAGTAGCAGCTGAAATGTGAATCCTATACAGGTTCCTCCTGATGACTTCATCTTTGCTTTTTTCTTGTTTGGATTCCTTCTGATTACTCCAATGCAGGACTGTACCTATTTGGTCTTCCATTTGATTTAAATTTATTTCAATCCCATTCTAAATTCAAATGAATAATAATAAAAAAATCATCATGGCTCAGGGTCATGTGTCCAATCAAAGTAGGGTTGAATCAATGCAGGACGTCGTGGTACCCGGCCATCACTGCCAGCAGTTTTAAAGTGGCAGTTATAACTATGTCTCTTATTAATTATGTAACACACTTGCACACAAACCCCACACAAAATACACCACACAAAACAACACAAATACCACACAAAACAAGTTCTGTTGAGGTCTGCATTCTCTGATTGCTCTATCTCGTTAAAGTTTGCGATATGATTCACTTATACTTTTCTACTTAAGTCACTTATTATAAGCATTAAAAATCTGGAAAGTATGAAAAATGTTGAGGATAATTTAGGGCTAAATTGCAATATGGGGAAACCAGGTCACATGGTCTCGCAGCGATGGTTTGGCAGCTATTATTTTTTTGAAGAATAAACATTTTAAAATATTCTTCTCCAGAATGGCTTGATAGATCGAGGGGAAACTTCACTTACATGTTCCCCAAGTCTTGGGGATGCCAGAGTGCACACAAATAATTAATAGATCACACACTAAATAATGCTGTGCATCCCTTCAAACCAGAAAACTTATGTAAATATCACATTGTTCTACTCACCTATGTTATCATCAATGCACGTATTCATACTCTGGTCTTTTGCTCGACCGGGAGAGTGATGGGGGCGATTAAATATCCTTCTTGCACGAGGTTTTATTTTTGTGAGTGATTTATATTTCCTGCTGGTAAAACTAGCTGCTATAATTAAAAACCAGAAGGCAAATCCTATTCAGCATCTTCTCCATAATCGCTTCAAGGATTGACACAGGTGCTTATCGTTATTCTTTTACTGCCATGCTGAAATTATATTGAATTAGGCAACTCAAAAGATGTAGTGAGTAGAGGCTATTGACACATGGCACTGTGTGAATGATTACTACCTGCAGTTCTAAACCACACCCTGAGATCATTTTTGCAGGTTCTGCAAAACAGCTTCGACCTGTTAGTCCTTGGAGTTGTTGGTTTCTCCTCACAATCTCTCTCTCTCTCTCTCTCTCTCTCTCTCTCTCTCTCTCTCTCTCTCTCTCTCTCTCTCTCTCTCTCTCTCTCTCTCTCTCTCTCTCTCTCTCTCAATCTCTCTCAATCTCTCTCAATCTCTCTCAATCTCTCTCAATCTCTCTCAATCTCTCTCAATCTCTCTCAATCTCTCTCAATCTCTCTCAATCTCTCTCAATCTCTCTCAATCTCTCTCAATCTCTCTCAATCTCTCTCAATATCTCTCAATATCTCTCAATATCTCTCAATCTCTCTCAATCTCTCAATCTCTCAATCTCTCTCAATCTCTCTGTATCTCTCTCTCTGTCTCTCTCTGTCTCTCTCTGTCTCTCTCTGTCTCTCCTCCATTTGTCCTCATTAAGTTAATTTGGGAATTGCATTTTCCACCTAATTGCATACTCCAACATGCTGCACCACCTGCTTCACCATTACCAGAATGGTATTGTTGGATTTGTCTCAGCAGAAGATGAAGGCAACGACAAGATAGCTTGGATAGTGTCATGAATACGCCATTCTGCAGCCTCCTGAGGAAGAAATAAAGGAAACGGAAACTATGTGGTTGTTGTAAGCATTAAATTGAAAGGCAACTATCGAAAAAGTTTGCAATAATACACCCAGAGTTGAATATATATATATATATCAAAAATATATGACAAAATATTTCAATTATATGTGAACGCAGCATAATTGGGTTGACAGGATAGGTCAGATGAAACAGACTCAACTTTGAGCTGCCTTGTTTGGGTTTGATTCCTGACCTGACTATATATGAACTGTTATCCTGGTGTTTCATGTGCAGGATGTTACATTTATTAACACACCGTCTTACAGAGGAGACATACAGCCACATTATCTGCGAGCATTTGTTTGAGGACATACCGATCGCATGGTGCCTTTTTAGAAGAGTCGGCAATTTTAGAAGACTGCTTGCCAGGAGGGTAGAGGGTTGGGGAAGGCTTGTATGACGATATGTATCATAGCCTGAATACACACTGGCAATGTCTTTGTTGCTGGGATTTACTAATATATCACATAATGAGTGACAATCATGTAAGGTGACACCTACTTGACTTTCTAATGAAATCCACTAAGTGGACGTCAAGGCTGCAGTACTGTCAATGTGTCTGCTACAGGTTTGTTGATGATTTATAGTGTTTCTGTGATAATTATGATGAAAAATGTACCTTCAATAACTCTGGTGGATATCTTCACAAGATCATGCCATTCCATCGATCTCTTCTTGTACCAAGTGATATGCACTCTTGCAAGTGGTGAATACCTGTTTTTTTGCTGCCTCAGTGATGCTGTTACTAAATACAAAATAGTGGCATCTCATTTGTTTATATAGAGGAACATTATTTTATTTTTACAAAGTCGAGGCTCGTGGATAGCTTAGAACATAGAAGAGAGAGAGGAAATACCATCAGCAGAGTTGAAGGTCACGATAGAGGAAGACTTGTACAGATAATGGGTGTGGGGAGGAATGAGTGGCAGGACAGAATGCATGAGGTGGACAAGATGGATACAGAAGGAAACTCTCTTTAGAAAAAACTGGAAATTTCGAAGGAGAAGGGATTGGGGTGTTGGGGGAGGGGGTTAATGAGGGTAGAATATATCATGGTTTTGGATTGTGGAAGTTCTGAGATGATGGTGAACAGCTGTCTTGAAGACCTGGAGGGAAGAATGAGATTGAAATGAATGTGGAAGAAACTTCACAGAGTATTAGAAGTGCTGAAGCCATTTCTTGGCAAGGCCTGAACTTGGCAAGTTTCACATTCATTTCAATCTCATTCTTCCCTCCAGGTCTTCAAGACAGCTATCTTCAAGACTGGGTGGTTTGCCATTTTTAAGTCTTGAGTATGACTCGACCATGGTTTGCACCACAGACCTCCAAGACTCAGAGTGGACGCTCTAACCATTATGCCACCGACGCTGGTCTGCTTGATGTACCTGGTCAATATATTTGATAGCATTCATGAGCTCAAGCTGTCACTTCATGGAAAACGTTCAACCTTAATATACCTGAATAAAAGGTGAGAGCTATTCAGATTAAGTTGGATCTGTGGCACATAAACTATACATAGACAGATACTGCATGTCTCTGACACTTTCCGCTTTCCATCCACAGGGGTTTGAAATCGTTGAATTTTGTTAAATTTGATTGGAATTGTAGAAATTATGGTTTAAAGTATATATCACTTGGCACCAAATAATGCTGTGCTTCCCAACAGAGGGTCAGAAATTCAGCTTCGATAGTGCGCTCAGGTCAATACCATTGAACATCTGTGTTCCCTTAATGAAGCATTCTTGCACGACTGTACTTCCCGGCACTGCCAGAAGCATTTCGTTCCCTGGCGAAGAATCCCTTCAGTATGACAGCTGAGCAATTACCCACTGAGATGTACAGGAACACTTTATCGACATCATCAATAGTAATGATGTGAAAGCTAAAATTCATGGTGTTCCTCCAAGCCCGTTCTGTTGTTCAGTTTCAAGTGAATACATATTGGTGGCTGAAATGGTCCTCCTGCCATTTCCAAATGTGAGGATAGGTTGTCCAGTCTTCTGATAATACAAGATAAATCCCAAAACTGGCTTAACACGAAGCACTGCTTCAGATGTGTCATGTAAAACACACCAAGAAGAAACATCATTCATCACACTGTTTTTCTTGCTGCTTCTGGTAACTGCTGCCAAGTATTAAAAGAGTTACTGCGCAGTCGTTTAATTATTTATTTAAAAAACAAATTAAACTCTATAAAAGTAACTTTTTGTTGGGCTACTTGGTTAGAGCCCATCCAATACTGACAAAGTATCTCGATGAAGTATTGCATGAAATCCACGAGTTGTCATGACGGTATTACCTCTATCAATGAAGATGGACGAAGGTTATGTTTTCACCCCTGTCTGTTTGTCTGTCTGTTTGTTTGTCTGTGAGCAGGATACCTCAAAAAGTTATAGACAGATTCGGACGAATTTTGGGGGATAGGTTGAATACCTGATAAGGACAAAATTGTTCGGTTTTAGTGAAGATTCAATTTTTAAGTGATTCTTCACCATTGAGAGATTGGGCCAAAAAGGATATATAGCATGATATCTCAACAAGTAATGGACGGATTTCAGAAAAAAAACTCGGTGGATGAGTTGGTAGGTGACAAGAACAAACCAATTACATTTTGGTTCAGGTCCAGATCCAGATCCGGCCTATCAGTGGGATACAAAACGTAAACTGTTCAGCTTGGTGGAGGTATTCGCTCTACTGAGTGCCATTCTTATTCTTAGTGCATATCATAATAATAATAATAATAATAATAATAATAATAATAATAATAATAACTAGATGACCCATGAACCAGTTGGGTTCCTGTTGTGACAGCGGTAGATGAAAAAAATCATTTCAAGAGAGAGAGAGAGAGAAAAGAAAGATAGCTCTAGCGAACTATACCGCTGAGGTTGTTTGCATTGATCAAATTCTCCCGAAGAGTACTTGACTGAATTGGGAATTTATTTTTAATAATTTTTTTTGTTGCCCGATTTTAACGAAACTTGATACTGCACACCGCAGGAGAATGGTGAGTTAGGTGGCCCTAAAATTCCGTTTGTACTGAAAACATTTCCGCTATCATGTACCGTTTTGGCTGTATTTTGGGAACATACATACATACATAATACCGGGCATAGTGGCGTGCGCCTGTAATCCGGCTACTCGGAGGCTTGGGTTTGGAGGATCGTTTGAGGATGGGCGCTCTGCACTGGGCCGCGCTATGAGAGGGTGTAGGACAGCCCAGAATCATGGCGAAACCCGATCCTTATCCCTGTGTCGTAAGAGGCGACCAGGGTTGCGTCAGGAAGGGCATCCGGCGTAAAACCTGTGCCAAATCAGTATGCGGATCATAACGGATGATCCGCTGTGGCGACCCCTAACGGGAGCAGCCGAAAGACGAACAACAACATACATACATACATACAAGATGAGAGTTTTAGTAATATATAGATAGATAATAATAATAATAATACCATTCCTTTCGTGCTATAAAGGCACATAGGGCTGCCAAGGCAGATTAATTGGCAAGGAGTACAGTCCTGGACGGGTTACCACACCGATGCAGGTTACCCTGAATGGTATTTACCCCAGTGCACTGGTACTCATTTTGCTAACCCTCAAAAGGATGACAGGCTGAGTGAACCCCACATGGTGTTAATTCAACGATGAACAGGGACTCAAACTCAGGATCCTAAGGTCCCAAGCCAGCCGCCTTAACCATTACCCAACAACAGGCTTTCTTAGTGATTTGGAAGAAGAAAGGATTGGGGTGTAAAGTGGGGGGGGGGCAGTTAACGACAGTGGAATAACCTCAGAAATTCAGTCAGTGATGGAGGCCAGTCAATATTTCATCGTATTAAATTTAAATTAGTACTGAATCATCAAACGACTTCACTATAAATGAAAGTCCATTGCTGCTGGGATGTTTGACCCTCCCTCCGAGAACAAGTAACAAATAATAAGCTGAGAGGTTTCCTCCTTGTGGACCGTGGGCCGAGCTCCTATTTTGTTTAGTTTCGTGACCCACCTCGTGTATCTACCTGTATTTATAATATGTTGTGTGAAAATATTTTAGAAATCATATCTGAAACTCGTCAGGCACAAAACTTGCACATTTTTTCAAAATATGGAAAAAACACTCGAAATTGAGACAATTTTCTTATAAACATCGTCCAATCACAGCGCTTTTGACATACAGCACCACGCTCATCAACCAATCACCTGCTTCGTTTCAGGCAAGCTGCAAACTCACTAGCTGTCATGGCGATGTAAAGTCGTCTGATGCTGGTGCTGCCAAAGATTCTGAAGGCAGTTCTCCAGGGTTCTGTTTTATGCACATCATCAACACCCACAGCAAAGTAATTCCATTTCGTGAGAAAAGCATTAATAAATTGCAGGAATGTGCTGCTAAGTGGATTGATGTGGAAGGAAGCCCCAAAAGTAAGGTTGCTATCAAGGCGCTACAAGTACACTACAGCCAGCACAGGCTCGGTGTGAGGATTGCAGCTGCTGTAGCCACCGATGCCGCGCCTGTTGATGATCATGATGATGATGAATGTGACGGATCTGGAAGGGAGGATCTCCTTTCTACCATTAACTAATTTTTGACAGAATGGTCAAAATCAATACCCAGTGATTACTATACTGTAGAATCTAACTGTCATGAATCCGACTGGATGTTCTGCTCTAAATTCTGCTATCACTTAGTATCAGTATCATCCTTCGAAGTTCAATCATAAACTGACCGTGACATGTGTCAATGATCCAAACTGAAATATAGACAAAGTATGGAGTATGGACTTACTTAAAATTCTAAACATGAATCACAACACTACCATTGTTTCCATCTGCAGTTGCTATGTATTCTATCAATGATGTGGTGGCAAACCTGCTATAGCAGTGCGGCTACACTGGGTTTGTTTGCGTTTGCAGTGAAATGCCAACCTAAAAGTGTTAATGCACAGTGGCTATAAACCGAAAATTATTATTGAACTTCAATGTAAAGTATACTGTGCCGCTGGCATAATTTTGTTGTGAACTTCTGCTGCCCACAACAAACATGAGCAAAGTTACTACTTGTACGCCAGCGGCACGATAGTCCATGGCTCCACCAACATTGTGCCTACAGTTTTTTGATGACATTTTTAGGAGTCCTTTAGAATATTTTTCTATTGGTGTAAATTTAAGGGAAAAACTAATCTCAGTATTAATCACCTAGCCACTGTAGTCTGTATGTAATTAATAATTTGATATGATTCATACTATCAATAATTGTGTCATTAATTTATGTGAAGATTTATGGATTTCCTCTCTAGATTTTCAATTCACAAACAAACATAGATGAGCATGGCAAATGCAAATTACATGCACATTGCAAAGAAAAATGTTTACTAAATTGGACTTTCCAAGAATGTTTCTGACCTGTTCTGCCTTCGTGAACCAAGCATAGTGGCTACCTTAATATATTGACCTGGGGTGTTTTTTTTCCTCTCCCTCTCCCTCTCCTTTGTCTCTGTGACTGAGTATGACCCCTCCACATGAAATTCTTAGAACAGTAGCTCTTGCTGAGGATCATGAATTAAAATATGCATGTTTCCATAATCTATATGCAAGTACTATAATTGGATTGCTCATGCTTATCATCATCAGAAGTCATAATACACATTAAAATATTTTGATGATTTAGTGAACGTTCCTCCAGTTTTGAGATTTTATATATAAATGGAAAACATCGCATAATGATGACAAAACAGAAGAAAATGTCTGTCTATAAAAAGGAACATTTATAGGTGCAAGCAACAGATAAAACAATGCAAAACTCTTTGAGACATGTTTGTGGGATACTTTTTTTATTATTATTGATGGCAAAAAGGTTAGTTTTCAAAAAACTTTGATCATCAGTAGGTGTACATATATTAAGTAAATGTAAACATTTCATGTAATCCGCCTTGGTGCTGAAGAAATAATGTGAAGAATTCCAAATCTACAATTGTAAGCAATTGGCGCACAATATACTCACCTGTGGAAACTGAAATTGAAATGATCTTGCCACTGCTTAAAATATATAATGGAGATATTATACACATATTAATGAAAAAAAAAATGTTGTGTAAATAATTTCAGCTTTGGTGTGTGATAGATTTATGAATCAATGATTGAACGAAGAATGACTGATGATTATTTTGCTGATGGATGATATTATGATACACTGTGTTTGATTTCGGTATGCCAGTCCAGTACATGTCTTCCTGACTTGTATGTTCAGCTTTTGTGCCGATGAATGAGGTCTGTAGATCAACAATTAGTGGCGTTACTATTTACAATTACTGTTTTTGCATACTACCTGATTTATACGTGTGTGTGTGAGAGAGAGAGAGAGAGAGAGAGAGAGAGAGAGAGAGAGAGAGAGAGAGAGAGAGAGAGAGAGAGAGAGAGAGAGAGAGAGAGAGAGAGAGACAGAGAGAGAGAGAGACAGAGAGAGAGAGAGACAGAGAGAGAGAGACAGAGAGAGAGAGACAGAGAGAGAGAGAGACAGAGAGAGAGAGAGAGAGAGAGACAGAGAGAGAGAGAGACAGAGAGAGAGAGACAGAGAGAGAGAGACAGAGAGAGAGACAGAGAGAGAGAGAGACAGAGAGAGACAGAGAGAGAGACAGAGAGAGAGAGACAGAGAGAGAGACAGAGAGAGAGAGACAGAGAGAGAGAGACCGAGAGAGAGAGACCGAGAGAGAGACCGAGAGAGAGACCGAGAGAGAGAGACCGAGAGAGAGAGACCGAGAGAGAGACCGAGAGAGAGACCCATATCACCCACATTCACACGTAGTCTCCCAATGAATACATAGACATCAGAATTCCCAGAATACAGCCGCTGTCACACCTTGACGATTTAGCCAGCGTATGCCAACGTATGAAAAATTTGTCTAAAACGCTGGCACACTTCGAATATGTTACGGGTAAGTTTTGTATACGTTAAGAGCACGCTGGCATACGTCGTAGTACGCCGAGCTCATCGACAAATTTTAACATGCTCAAAATTTTTCGACGTATGCCAGTGTATGACTCACACGTTCCACATACGCTGGCCATAAGTTGTAGGCACGTTACGTGATCGTTGACACACGTCGTCACACGTTACTTGTAAGTTACTCATAAGTCAAAACACGTCGAGGTAATTTTTAGCGTACCCGAAATTTATTTCTCCATCATCATGACTATTGGCACCATGATATTATTATTGAGTAGTAATATCGACTCCAAACCATAACTGCTGCAATCCTACAATCCCAGTCAAATTGAACAGCATGGAACGATTTCAAAACCCCTGTGGACATTCGAATTTCAAATAATAGAGTCCTTACTCCTTCACTTCCTGCTAGCCTCACCCTTAGATCAAACATGACATATATTCCTCATATTCCTTCAAACTCCTCCAATTTTCTTCCTGAGGCTCCATATATGATAGGAGATCGCTGAACCCTTAAGTTCATTAATCTGCACTAATAAATGTGTGTTTTTGTGTTTGTGTGTGTGGTGTACCCAATAGACAGGGATGTCGTCTCTGAAGTGGGAACAACAGGTTTAATTCGGACACGGGCACAGCACAGCATCAGAACATGGGCGGGTCACATGACTCTGCTGAACCACGCCCCGGTATGTGCGTGTGTGCGTGCACCCATGTATGCATGCATTATCATCAACTACTGATACATCTCAGTGTGTCTCCTTCGTAGCTCCAAAACCATGAAACCTCGTGGCCTGACACTTTGCATGCACACAAAGGGAGCTCGTGGTGGTGCAGTGGTGAAAATTGGGTGTTTGGGTTAATTAAAACACCCCTTTAGAAGATAATTAACGGCCTTATTTAATTGTCCTTTATCAAGGCCCAGACTTGGGCAGCTCTCGGTTAGCTTGCAGGGTCTTCAGTTGCCATTTTCTTCGGCCTATTCAAACATGACGTGATTTGGAAACATGATCGAATCCCACAGACTAATTAAAGTGTCAGAAAATGGAGTGAAATCTGAAAATTTAAACAAATTATGACTATTTTTATAACAAAGCATATTTATTTTCGCGAAGCATTACGCTTAATTTTTTTTCAACTGTTCAGATGATTATATTTAGTGAAGAAAAGATGAAGGAATGTGCAGAAAGTGGAGCTTCATTTGGTGCAATGCCGAGCTCTCTAACCCGTTTTTGCAAGTCATGACGACACAGTCGACAGGGGTCATTTTTTTTTTCGGAAATTACATACGCAGTCTTCTTTTTTCCATTTTGTGTGATCTGCTCTCATGACAAAATATTCATGTGAACATACTAATAGTTGCTGCAATATATTAAGAGTTGGCAGTGGCTGAAAATGGAGAGGTTTGGAGACTGCATACATGGACATGGTGCGGGTTGTGCGTGCCTGTATGCGAGGAGGTTGGAGGAACGCATATGGATTGTGGCATGTGTGCAGGCAGCCGTTTGCCAGGTAGATAGCATGGTTTTTTGTTTTTAAATGCTCCCACCCGGTTTTACAGAGAATACGGCACTCAAAAAGAAAATGTTGCTGTTTGGGTGCATTTTATCACCCTGGTAATACCCTGGTATGCTGCCTACCTTCCCACCCCTCCCCTCACACTTCCTTCCTCTTCATTATGCTGCCTCCCTTCCCTTTACGCTGCCTTCTAATCCCCTCACATTTCCTCCTCCTCCCCTGATACTGCTCCCCGCTCCGCACGTGCTGGTTCCTCTTCCCCTCACACTTCCTTCCCCTCCCCTTGCACTTCCTTCCCCTCCCCTTGCACTTTCTTCCCTCCCCTTGCACTTCCTTCCCCTCCCCTTGCACTTTCTTCCCTCCCCTTGCACTTCCTTCCCTCCCCTTGCACTTACTTCTCTTCCCCTCACACTGCCTTCCCCTCCAGCGCAATACCTCCCCTCCCCTGCCTTCCCCTCCCCTCGCGTGCTGCCTTCCCCTCCCTCGCGTGCTGCCTTCCCCTCCCCTCGCGTGCTGCCTTCCCCTCCCCTCGCGTGCTGCCTTCCCCTCCCCTCGCGTGCTGCCTTCCCCTCCCCTCGGGTGCTGCCTTCCCCTCCCCTCGCGCTGCCTTCCCCTCCCCTCGCGCGCTGCCTTCCCCTCCCCTCGCGCGCTGCCTTCCCCTCCCCTCGCGCGCTGCCTTCCCCTCCCCTCGCGCGCTGCCTTCCCCTCCCCTCGCGCGCTGCCTTCCCCTCCCTCGCGCGCTGCCTTCCCTCCCTCGCGCGCTGCCTTCCCCTCCCCTCGCGCGCTGCCTTCCCCTCCCCTCGCGCGCTGCCTTCCCCTCCCCTCGCGCGCTGCCTTCCCCTCCCCACGCGCGCTGCCTTCCCCTCCCCATGCGCGCTGCCTTCCCCTCCCCATGCGCGCTGCCTTCCCCTCCCCACGCGCGCTGCCTTCCCCTCCCCACGCGCGCTGCCTTCCCCTCCCCACGCGCGCTGCCTTCCCCTCCCCTCACGCGCTGCCTTCCCCTCCCCTCGCGCGCTGCCTTCCCCTCCCCTCACGCGCTGCCTTCCCTCCCCTCACGCGCTGCCTTCCCCTCCCCTCACGCGCTGCCTTCCCCTCCCTCGCGCGCTGCCTTTCCCTCCCCCTCGCGCTGCCTTCCCCTCCCCTCACACTTCCTTCCTCTTCATTATGCTGCCTCCCTTCCCTTTACGCTGCCTTCTAATCCCCTCACATTGCCTCCTCCTCCCCTGATACTGCTCCCCGCTCCGCACGTGCTGGTTCCTCTTCCCCTCGCACTTCCTTCCCCTCCCCTTGCCCTCCCTTCCCCTGCCCTTGCACCTCCTTCCCCTCCCCTTGCACTTCCTTCCCTCCCCTTGCACTTCCTTCCCTCCCCTTGCACTTCCTTCTCCTCCCCTCACACTGCCTTCCCCTCCAGCGCTATACCTTCCCCTCCCCTGCCTTCCCCTCCCCTCGCGCTACCTTCCCCTCCCCTCGCGCGCTACCTTCCCCTCCCCTCGCGCGCTGCCTTCCCCTCCCCTCGCACACTGCCTTCCCCTCCCCTCGCACACTGCCTTCCCCTCCCCTCGCGCGCTGCCTTCCCCTCCCCTCGCGCGCTGCCTTCCCCTCCCCTCGCGCGCTGCCTTCCCCTCCCTCGCGCGCTGCCTTCCCCTCCCCTCGCGCGCTGCCTTCCCCTCCCCTCGCGCGCTGCCTTCCCCTCCCCTCGCGCGCTGCCTTCCCCTCCCCTCGCGCGCTGCCTTCCCCTCCCCTCGCGCGCTGCCTTCCCCTCCCCTCGCACGCTGCCTTCCCCTCCCCTCGCGCGCTGCCTTCCCCTCCCCCCTCGCGCTGCCTTCCCCTCCCCTCACACTGCCTTCCCCCTCCCATCGCGCTGCCTTCCCCCTCCCTTCCCCTTCCCCTCCCACTCCCTCCACCTCATCTCATGCTACCCTCCTCCGAAATCCCCTTCTCCCCCATACAACTCTCCGGAGGTTGAGGAGAGGAAGGGTATCAAAGAATGTGTGAATCGGACAAATTAAAGCTTTTTTTTTAGCAGCCAGAACTTCTGCTCGGGTCAATTCTGCAATTCATCTCAGGTTAAGAGATTCTAGAGCTTATCGTATTTGTGGAAATTAAATAAAGGCGAGAACAATCACATGGCTTTTTCGATGATTGAATGAAAACGCCCTTCCTTCCCTTCCCCTTCCCTACCTCCTCCCAAAGTCCCTCCACACCCCCCACGGACCTCTCTGAGCAGTGTCCAGGTGTTGTTTTGTATGATCTGTTTAAACGTGCCCAAGTTCATTCAATCCTGTACCAATGTCAGCATAAGGGGACCATGCCACTCCCCCACCCCCCCCGCTTTCCCTGAAGTCCCCCTATCAAATGCATGTTCAGAACACTCCCTTCCACCTCTCCACTACCCCGACTCTTTCCCCCATCTTCCTTTATCCCTCCCCCCACCCCTCTTTCTCCCCCACCCCCCCTAATATTCCCATCAGCGAAGCAATGGGTTGTATTTGCTAGTGTGTATATATGTATATATATATATATGTATATATATATATATATATATATATATATATGTATATATATATATATATATTGTGTGTATATATATATATATATATATATATATATATATATATATATATATATATTTGTGCAAACCGTGGTGTCTGTCCATGCGTTCATACAGTGGCCGCTTCGCGTTTAAAACTGAGCACGCAGGCAAAGCTCCACATTCACGTATTTTTTTATTGCCCATTACACTAATCTTTAAAGTCAGAGGTGAGTGTACATACCTTAAGACTAATCTGGCAGCTCATTGTTTCTCATACGAAGTACGTATTAGTTGGCCCATACAGGTTAAGAATGTAATGGTGTTCTTGTGTCAAACAAATATGCTGCAGTATGAATTGTGCTGTTGGTGTCTGTGTTGATTGGATAAAATAAATTAGGTGTAGATAAAAATTAACTAGTTTGGCTAAACTTAAAATAATAAGACCACTGGACATGTAGCTTATCTGGGCCCTGGCCGCCGCCTCCTGTGTCAAAGTTCGAAACCCAAATTTGGTAGAATTCTGACTGGTGGATGTGGTGAGGAAGATTTTGGAAGGAATTTGCGCGACCGCCATTTTGACACGCTTCCGGTCGTGTGATCAGCATGGCCTCTGCAATTGAACATTAGGACTGTGTCCTAATGTTGTAACCCAAATTTGGTAGCATTCTGATTGGTGCGTTTGGAGAAGATTTTTGAAGAAATTAACTAAGTTGGCCATTTGGACATGCATATTGTCACGTGACTGGAAAGAGGTTTGTAATTCCTGTTACCAGGCAGGAGAGGAACGTTGGTGCAAAATTTCAGCCGACCGGCACAGCGGTTTGGCCGGAGAAGTCGAAAAAAGAGACGTACATACAGACGGCACATGATGACAATACTTTATCTGGAATGTAAATTGCAGATAAGCTAAACATGTTTGGCTAAAATAAAAACATTTCAAGGGAACCCTTGGTGAGGTGTGCACAAAAAAAATTTCCAACCGGTAATAAAGTCGTGAGATACGAGTGAAAGGTTCCCACAAGCTAAGGTCTCTCATTTCTGTTGCTTTATTGTAACAATCCTTTTATTTTTTTGTGCCCATTATATCGATGTGAAATGTGATCCAATTTTATCCCCTCGTCAGTTATAGCAACAATTTGTCCAACAACTCTTGGGAATAACTTTTCATTTAACCACTTAGATAAGTTCCTGGCTACATGGTGAGCTAAGTTAGCCATGTGATGGTGTGAAATCAGCTGAAAAACCTTTACATACACTGACTGTGGTCTTGACGGTTTCTTTAGCAGATAATTCACCTTGGACAGGTTGCTACTCAATCCATCAATTGTAAATTTTCCAGGTTACCTGTGCACAATAACCTACTCTTTGTAAAAGGTATGTTGTTAACATTGATGTTAACAAGTGAATTCCAGCCGATGGGATATTCGGCTATAAAACCCCCTCTGAATGATAGTATATTCATTGATATAATGCCTTGTCTACGAAGCACCAAGATCTCAGTTTATAGTGAGATCAGGAATCGAACCCAGACTAGACGGCTCAATGACAAGTACACTGCCTCTAGTAACCTCATTGTCATTGACTGTTTGTAATTGAAAAATTCGAATTTTATCAATTACTTTATATCTTGACTGATTAATCAGTGATAGATAGACTTATCAATGTAATACGCTGGTGCAGGAGGTTTCATTTCTCTCGACTCTCTCAGAGCCATAAAGGCCCGAGGGTTGTCGTTGAAGAATGGAATTTTATGGCTGTCAACATAAGGAGATGTTTTTCGATGTTTTCCACCTATAGGTTTATTATTGGGTTCTTGTTGAAAGCTAGCCTTAGGTAAGTAAGCACTGCATGATTACTAACCCTATAGCACACAATCAAATACAAGAGATAATTTTTCAGTGATCCATCTGCTTGGACACTATTTCTTTTGTAACCAGCAAACGTATTTCAGTAAAGGAATGAACCATTTTTAATTGTACCTGGTACACATGATGCCATTGGTTATGCAGGCGATCTGCTGATGGTGCTGTTTTCACCATTTAATGTTTTCTTTTTAGGACAGTACTTGCGGATCCAATAAACTATGGAACACTGTCATTTTTGAAACCCAAATAGATTTATCTGAAGAGGACTTATTGAAGGAAACTTTCCTTCCCTTAATGTGCTTATCTTTCAAATGAGAACAGTGTGCCATAACATGGAAATGCATAAGGACATTGCAACATGTAATGTGGGTAGACGCATGAGAAGTGTGCAACATATGTGGTACATGGATACACAGTGCATTCCATCACAAGGGCAGCTTGGAGGGATGTTCTCATGAAAAGCTTGAAAGGTAGTATTTTATATATTATTGCTCGGCACTATGGTGTATGGTAATAATTTGAATAAACAATCGTATTCATTTCTTTGATGGAATGTATTGCTTTTTTTATTGTGTGAATGAATTGTTGGTTCTTGTGGGAAGCTTGTAAACGAGACAGATTTCTTGAGAAAGCTGAGGCATGTGGATTGGAATATTTAAATAAAAACCAGATCTAATTTAATATTTAACCACACTTGGTGGTGTAATGGTTCGACCCTGGGAGGTTGGTGGTTCAAACCCCCTACTGAATCGTACCAAAGACTTTTTAAAAAGGTACTTGCTGCTTCCTTGCTTGATGCTCAGTATTTTAGTTATTCATAATGCTGAGTGCAGCCTGTGGCTGCTCGGTTGCATCATTTTCTGGAGTACAGCTGTGCCACTGATGCAATGCCCCCTGATGTCAGCACACTGGTACTCATTTCACCAACCTCAGGAGGATGGCAGGCTGAGTCAACCCACTTTGTGTTAATTCAACAGATTGACAGGGGCTTGAACTCAAGACCCAAAGATCTAAAGAGAGCCACCTGACTGTTAAGACAACGCCAGGCAATTCAGTTTTTAAAAGGATAGAACATGGACAAGCAATCATAACGCAAGCTTTGATGGACCTAATGGTCAAAATTTGTTTTAAGGGAACATATGTCATTATTACTAACTGGGGGGGGGACCCGTCAAAAATGATGGAGTCAAGAACATCTCCCCCAATCACCTCCAAAACAGCACAGTTGTTTAAGAATATAACTCAGTCTTTTGGATTTACTTTTCTTTCCTTTAAAAAAAAAACTATGATTATTTTCAAAGTGATAACGGAATTTCAAATGGCAAATACAACATTTCCATATTCACAAGCCATGCTTTATCGGAATTGATTAGTTGCTTTATAAATGATGTTGATAGAAAAAAAAATCATCTTTCAATCGCAGAAGTTCTTTCAGATAAATAATGTTGATAGCTGAAAAGTGAGCCGAGCCGTGACGTGACAAACTGTTCTGTGCCGTGAGTCATGACATGACATGATGGAAACCAAGTCGTAAATAGTCTGAACCATGCCAAACCATTCCCAGCTGTGACAAACTGTTCCGTGCCGTAAGCCGTGCCATGTCGAGCTGGACCGTACCGTACCATGCCATGATGGATGACGTGCATTTCCGAGACGGGCCGAGCAGTGACATGACATTTCATAAAATGCAACTCACAGGCTTGTGGATTTAATTTTATTTCATACATAGAAGTATGATTATTTTAGAAACATATTTATTATCAAAGTGATGACAGATTTTCAAATGACTGAGTAAAATTACTCGCCCGTATATATTTTTATTACTGCAAATAAAAATCACTAACGTCTCACCTCCAGTGTTATATTTGTGAAAACAACTGTAATGGTCATACAATCAAGCCAAATTCAGATGCGTGTAGTCAAAGTTTTGGCCGGCATAAATTCACCTTTCCTTAGTAGAAACAAAATGGCGACTAGCGCTAACACTGATATTGCGTGTGCCTCATTTTCAATGACAAATGTGATGTCACTTCCATGAACGTAAGGTCACTTCCTCCGTGACACAGAAGTAAATACACAGGGCTTTTATACATGTAATGCAATATAAGACCCGTCGCTTCGCTGATGGAAATGCCAATCTTTGTTGTGATGGCTAATCAAGAGGGCAAGAAGAAAGAGGGATCTGAGTGCAGGGACAACCAGCGTCGCAAGTTGGCGTTTGCAGATTCACCACGTATACCCATCTACCCATAAAAAGAAATGAAAAAAAAAATTCATCACAAACAATCACAAAACTACCATAAACTTTGGTGGAGGAGGAATAATGGTTTGGGGCTGTTTTTCATGGTTCGGGCTACACCCGTTAGTTCCAATGAAGGGAAATTTCATCACAAATCCAACCGTAGTTGGAGTTATTGAAATGCGTTAATCCGTTCTCAAGTTATAACACTACAGACAGACAGGCCAAAATATAGATATTAAGATATATGCAAGATAATATAGATTATCAAACTTTTCCAAATTTGATCTTTCTTACACTTGAACTTGATTTTTTGATACTTAAGCAAAGTTCTTCCGAAAAGCTGCACATAATTTTAATACAACTATTAAGGGGTAAAATAACAGCTGATTTTAAAATATATCGGACAAGTTGAAAGAGTGTCTATTTTGTTTGTACTTTTGAAAATGTGGTTATTAAACTGTTAAATACGTCGGAGTACTTTTCATGAAAACATTTCACTGATCAATCAAACTGATTCTTGAATCATGTGAAAATGTTCCAACTCGATGCCCAAGACAAGGCAGAATGTCTCATCTCAGCATTTGCCTTCAAGTCTCATGTACCCAACTCATTCTACTCTGTCCCCACATTGTCTCTTGTACGCACCGCCGCATTGGCGCTCTCTCTCTGTCTCTGTCTCTGTCTCTGTCTCTGTCTCTGTCTCTGTCTCTGTCTCTGTCTCTGTCTCTGTCTCTGTCTCTGTCTCTGTCTCTGTCTCTGTCTCTGTCTCTGTCTCTGTCTCTGTCTCTGTCTCTGTCTCTGTCTCTGTCTCTGTCTCTGTCTCTGTCTCTGTCTCTGTCTCTGTCTCTGTCTCTGTCTCTGTCTCTGTCTCTCTCTCTCTGTCTCTCTCTCTCTGTCTCTCTCTCTCTGTCTCTCTCTCTCTGTCTCTCTCTCTGTCTCTGTCTCTGTCTCTCTCTCTGTCTCTGACTCTCTCTCTCTCTCTGTCTCTCTCTCTCTGTCTCTGTCTCTGTCTCTCTCTCTGTCTCTGTCTCTCTCTCTGTCTCTCTGTCTCTGTCTCTGTCTCTGTCTCTGTCTCTGTCTCTGTCTCTCTCTCTGTCTCTGTCTCTCTCTCTGTCTCTCTCTCTGTCTCTCTCTCTCTGTCTGTCTCTCTCTGTCTCTCTCTCTGTCTCTGTCTCTCTCTCTGTCTCTGTCTCTCTCTCTGTCTCTCTCTCTCTCTCTCTCTCTCTCTCTCTCTCTCTCTCTCTCTCTCTCTCTCTCTCTCTCTCTCTCTGTCTCTCTCTCTCTCTCTCTCTCTCTCTCTCTCTCTCTCTCTCTCTCTCTCTCTCTCTCTCTCTCTCTCTCTCTCTCTCTCTCTCTCTCTCTCTCTCTCTCTCTCTCTCTCTCTCTCTCTCTCTCTCTCTCTCTCTCTCTCTGTCTCTGTCTCTGTCTCTGTCTCTGTCTCTGTCTCTGTCTCTGTCTCTGTCTCTGTCTCTCTTTCATCCCTGAGAAGGTTCTTAAAATGCTCTGGAAAATCCTCTCTTGCTTTACATTTTGTCATCCAGTGTGCCATCTCACTAACAGGCAGATAGCAGCTTCACCACTCTCTACTGATCTGAAATGAATCTGACAATTGCAACATGATTTTCAATCAAACCAAATCTCAGTGTCACCCTGTCACTCTGGAAGGATTGTTAAACACATTCACCTATCTATGTCCATGCTAAGCCATTGGAAGAGATTCAATCTTTTGAACTTCATGGCCTTATTATCAGTCATGACATGTCCTGAGATTACTGGATTGCAAAAATGGCATCCAAAGCCAGTTCCATCCATCATCATCCTTGGACAGTAGGCATCCACCAACGTCCAAGTCATTCCTCAAAATATTCAAAACTACCCACAGCTGATGAGACCTTTCTCCAGAGCACTAAAGGAGGTATTGTTCTTGTCTATGGGATGGAACCATAGCATCACATCTGTCTTTCTTGACTTCAAAATAATCTAAAGCTCTCCGTATTACTGGCATCTCCCACAATGAGGCAAAAACACAAGGCTGCTGTTACCACATTGGAGACAGGACAATGGCCTCTGTTTTTAACCCACTCTCCTCTGTCAAGCTCCCTCTGCTCTCTCAGCCCTCCAACCCTCTATTGATTATCCAGGATGCATGTATTCTTCCTGTAACCCCCTGCTGGTTGAACTCCCAAAATCTTGGCTTATCATGCACCTACATACCTCCACTCTCGAGTCCCTCTTTTCTCCAGTTTGTGGAACTGCCTTCTAGAGTTGGTTCCATCACTCTTTTCACCTCGGTGTTCAAGCAGACAGTGCACCACCATCTCATGTCATCATGCATACCTATATATGATCGTTACTGCCCCCATTAACACCACATAGCAGACTGTTTCATCCTCTTGTATCAGGTTACTTTGTTTCCTTCCGTCTTCACACTACATGGCCAAACGCATGCGGACACCCCTTCCATTAAGTGGATTCGACAAGCCTGGTGTTGGCTTCGTGGTTTGGGTGGCGGCTTGGGATCCTAGGGTCCTGAGTTCAAGCCCCATTGGCCGCTGAATTGAAAATAAACCAGGAGGTTGACTCGGCCTGTCATCCTTCCGAGGTCGGCAAAATGAGCACCAGTGAACTGGTAAGGGGGACACTGCATCAGCGGCATAGCCGCATCCCAACCAGTGGTGCAACCAGCAGCCACAGGCTGCACTCAATATAGAGAGAGTGGATTTGGCTATTTTAGCCACACCCATTGCTGACATGTATAAAATCAGGCACACAGCCATGCAATCTCCAGAGACAAACATTGGCAGGAGAATGGGCTGCACTGAAGAGATCAGTGACTTTCAATGTGGCACCGTCAAAGTATGCCACCTTTCCAACAAGTCAGCTCATCAAAATGTCTGCCCTGCTAGAGCTGCCCCGGTCAACTGTAAGTGCTGTTATTGTAAAGTGGAAATGTCTCGGAACAACAACAGTTCAGCCACGAAGTGGTCAGTCACAAGCTCACAGAATGGGACCCCCGAGTGCGGAAGCGCGTAGTGTGGAAAAATCGTCTGTCGCCGGTTGCCACACACACTTACCAATTTCCAAACTGCCCCTGGAAGCAATGTCAGCACAAGCACTGTTTGCCAAGAGCTTCATAAAATGCGTTTCCATGGCCGAGCAGCTGCACACAAGCCGAAGATCACCATGTGCAATGCCAAGCGTCGGCTGGAGTGGTGTAAAGCTCACAGGCATTGGACTCTCAAGCAGTGGAAATGTGTTCTCTGGAGTGATGAATCATGCTTCACCATCTGGTAGACCAAAGGACGAATCTGGGTTTGTTGGATGCTAAGAGTACACTTCCTGCCCGAATGCACAGTGCCAACTGGAAAGTTTGGTGGAGGAGGAATAATGGTTTGGGGCTGTTTTTCATGGTTCGGGCTTGGCCTCTTAGTTCCAGTGAAGGGAAATCTTAACGCGACAGCATATTATGACATTCTAGATGCTTCTGTGCTTCCAACTTTGTGGCAACAGTTTGAGGAAGGCCCTTACCTATTTCACCATGACAATGCCCCCGTGCACAAATCGAGGTCTATACAGAAATAGCTTGGCACAATCGGTGTGGAAGAACTTGACTGGCCTGCACAGAGCCCTGACCTCAACCCCATCGAACACCTTTGGGATGAATTGGAACGCCGACTGCGAGCCAGACCGAATCACCAAACATCAGTGCCCGACCTCACGAATGCTCTTGTGGCTGAATGGAAGCAAATCCCCAAAGCAATGTTCCAACAGCTAGTGAAAGCCTTCGCAGAAGAGTGTAGACTGTTATAGTGGAGGGGGGACCAACTCCGTATTGATGCCCATGATTTTGGAATGAGATGTTGGACGAGCAGGTGTCCACATACTTTTGGCCATTTAGTGTATCTCTCCTCTATGAGCCTGGTTTGGCTCAGTGGTTAAGGCGGTGGCTTGAGGTCCTGAGTTTGAACCCCACTGGCCGCTGAGTTAGTATCAGGGGGGTTGACTCAGCCTGTCATCCTTCCGAAGGTCGGTGAAATGAGCACCAGTATACTGGTAATTATCCCTGTCGGGTTGAAGGCGACTAAAGGGTTGGCATCAGGAAGGGAATCCAGCTGTAAAAACATTGCCACAAGAAAGGGTACCATGATTGGAGCCCACAAGAAGCTGACCCCTGCTCAGGGATAAAGGCTTTCAAATGGTGTGGGTGTCTCTCTCCTCTTTTTGTGTTCCTTCTTTCCCTTGCTTCTTTTGCCAAATATGTACCAAACTGTCAGTACTTTATCTTTTTATACTCTGTCACCTACTTATTCCTTTTAACCCTGCGACACTTCAACAATTTCACAATAGTGTTTAAGAAACTCCCCCAAAAATGCTGACGTGATTTTCCTCCTTTACTCTTGGCCATGTGCTGCTTGCATACTCTCATGAATGGTCCGCCAATTGGACGACTCACTGATCAGGTTGTGCAGCAGACCTCATACCATATTCCCTCCAACCATTGGGATCATACTCTATGCAGAGCGTTGGTGCTGCCTAAGCAGTCTCCCTGGCCATCGGGCACAATCCTGGACCGGTCACCACTTCAACACAGGATACCAGCAAGCTGGCACTCATTTTGCTGACCTCAGAAGGATGACAGGCAGAGTCAACCTCGCGCAGTATTAATTCAACAGATGATAGGGAATTGAACTCAGGATCCTCAGATCCAACACCAGGCATGTACCTTATTGCATTCAGGAAAGACACCTTATTCATTCAACAAATAACTTATTTCACAAGTTTGGAAAACCCTGCTTATGACAGCAACAACACGGTAATGAATAACTATTTTATACTTACTTTCACAATTGTTGTTGTAGAGTTGTGCAGGAGAACTGACTGAAAAATATGCCAATATTCTTATTCTTTAACAGCCATAATTATTCCCACGTTCTTGTGGGGATAGCCAGGGGAAGCTTGGCCCGTGTTTCACAAACCGGCTGGTCAGCCTGATGTTTGAAGATTAGGGCAGAAATTTGGGATTTTGCCATGGTTCTGGTAAGCGCTCTCCTCCTCTTTGCGAAGGATACTGTGGGATGCTTAACGTCCACCAATGAATGCTGGCTGGCAGACAAAACGCCCATTTTAACGGCCATCCGAGGGCTGACACATTTATGAATCATCCTGCCTGTGAAACACCTGGGTGATGATTATATCTGGGCCGAGATTCAAAGCCAGGCTAGATAGCTTTGAGGTGAGTGTGAATACTTCTTAGCCATCCCTCCAGCCCCTGATTGAATCATATGTCAAAAATCATCCATTAAGCGTTTTCAAACATATTTTGCCTGTTCATTGATGTCGTGTATGTTCCAAACTCCATCCCATTCATAACCTTTGACTCACAGTGACCCATCCCTTAAGATGTCTGAGTGGTAAGGCTCTTTAAACAGCTAAATTACTAAACACCCTCTGCAACAGTGTACAATTGTGGCACTGTATAGAAAAACACTCGGATAATAGATTCATATTATTATATTTCGTTTAAATATGTTCATGCATTATGCTGAGAAATAACCATAAATAGAAAAAAAAATCAAAACAAGCATAACGACAAAGTATTTCTTCATCTTTCAAAAATCTCGATGCCCCTCGGATCTCAAAATCTATTCACAAAAATCATATTCAAACACAATTCATTAGCAGTGTATAAAAAGTAGGACACATTAAAAAAAAAAATAAACCTTACTTAAACTAATCTTCTAATTCCTTTCCATAAGAATCACAGACACCAGCAAATCTGCTAAAGTCAAGAATTCAATGCACAGTTCTACCTACAAACTGAGAATTCACTTCATTTGAGAAACAAGATGCAGAGGTCGGGTCAGGTATGGAAGCATGCACCGGAACACAGAAGCAGGCCAATTAAATGAGAGAAAGTTACAGCTTATAGTTGTACAGGGAATATAATCAGCTGAGAATGTTTGACCTTATACACTCTTCTTACAATACAGTTGGAGTCCAAAAGTTTAAGTTGTAGCAAGAGTGGGTTCAGTGTTTGGCTCAAAACAATGCTTGGGTCAGTGTTGAGTGAAGAGGATGAAACCCCTGATGAGGATAATTGAGTACAAAGCAAGCAGCACTGGTATATCTTGTGAAGGTATACATTCTTCCATTAATTTTCGATTTATGGTGACAACTATCTCAATCCTTCAACATTTGTTGAGGGAGTCCTTTATCCTGCAGTGGATGGCAATAAGTTGGTTTCAGTACAATTATGAGTTGACAGGGTACATGCAATCCCACTAAGGAATCACTCTTAAGCTGAACAACTCTGAGAGGAATAAGGTGAACAGGGCTTGCCTATAATTGTCTCATCTGTATTGATTGCAAACTGAATAGGCTGCAACAATAAAGTTACCTTTGGTGGATTTCAGAAATTGTTGTTTCATGGAGTACATCATTGCTTGAGATAGAATGGTGACCTTGCTGCCGCTTTATCTGGCACTGGTTTGTGTACCTAAAATATTGAGCAGTGCCTCTTAAAAACAGTACATCATTATGTGGCAATACACTGAACAAATCCAAAATACCTGTGTTGGACTATTGGCTGGAAGACAATTGCAAACCCAGCAATACATAATAAAATATGTTGCTCCAACCATACAAGGAAAATGGCTTGCCTCCATTAACCCTCTTCTCATTAGACTCCCAAATTGTATGCTTGCCACGCATCTCCATTCTTTGTTTTCTCTTTCCATTTGCATAACTGCCTTTTTGAGGCTGTTCAACGTATAAAACAAGAGGAATGGAGTTGGACTCGATTAGGTATCAATGTAAACAAAGGCTAATTCAAAAAATAACTCAGCAAGCCGATGAGAATATTAGAAGGACATGACCAATAATATTACATATAATAGCAAAGCATTCTGTAAGTTGGAAATTATACAAGTAAAGAATAGGTTAAGTGTCCATCCATTGAGAAATAGCATCAATAAATTGCATTAGTGATTAAGGTGAGATGGCAGTCTTATTAAATAGTTGTGTATTTTGTGTCATTTACACAAAACAGTCAGGAGAGTTATCAGTAGCTGAGAGAATCTGTCTGTGAGGTGAATAAGGGCATTTAGAAGAGTTCCAGGTTATAGTAGAGGATGTAAATAAAAAGCGAGGAAAAAGAAAAGAATATAAAGCACTGGGATTAAACACCTAACATGCATCCAAGAGTATTGAGGGAGGTAGCAAAACAGATGAGCATGATATTAACTGATATTTTTAAGAGTTCATTATATTCAAAACAAGTATAACCAGAGAATTGGATAAGAGCAAATGTGACACTGTTATTGAGAAAATAACAAACAATGAACTCGAGAAGAAGAAAAATTATTCAGGAACAATCCAGAGAGGAATTAGAGAACGAAAGACCTGTTTATTTAACTTCCGTTTTGATGAAGATTTTGGAGATTTTAATGAGGGATTAGATGTGGAACCATTGTATAAACTTGAAGTACCAGCTCCCGACTGGAGCGGCCAGGAAGGGCCATGCTATTATCTTTATGATTATTTATACCATAGCAGAGTACCCACCTGAGAGGCGATCTTGTTCCAAATGTGCAACACATTCTTCTGACACATTCCTTGACTTGGGCTGTGTATAGGAAACAAACCGCGACCTCGATCGCTCCCGAAAAAAAAAAAATAATAATAATAACCCGAGTCACGTATATGAAGCAAAAACTTGCACACAGCTTATGTGCATATATAATAGCCAAAGTCGATTTTCAGCAAATAAAAAATTTTTTTCCCCCATTTTTTGTTTGTTTGTTTGTTTTTTTTGCTGTTTTTAGTCTATTTTTGGTATTTCAGTGCTATTTAAAAGCCTTCTTTTCCCCCAAAATAGCAAATATATAGGTTTCCTTTCCTTGTTCTTTTTCTTTTTTTACTATATTGTCAGGTCAGGTTCGATCTGTGACCTGCTACAGGTACCATGTAAACCTGTACTAACCTGTTCCATGGTCGGGTTGTCGGCGACGAAACCGTCTCCCCCACCAGGTTTTCTGGTGAGGAGGGTGTTTGGATATGGACACCCAGCAGGATTAAAAACAAAACCTGTCAAAGGGCGGAGGAGCTCCTTGTGAGCCAACGGCCATCCATATCTAGTGCCTAACTGTGTCTGCAGACGTCCTCCTGCAGTTGGGTTACTTCTTATTAGGAGGTTGGTGGCAGGATTTGCACTCCGGCCACCATAAAACCCTTCATTCCGCAAAACACAAAAACGCAAAAAAATCTGAAAACCCACTCCGTGGGAGTACCTCCTGTGCAGCTTCCCTTCGCAGGGCAGCTCACCGGATGACGCGATTGGGGCAAAGCCTTCGGGACCCCCAATCTTTGATAGGAGGGAAACCACGGGGTAACATCCCTGGGTCAGATTGCGGGAGAGTGTGTCGGAGTGGTGCTGAGGTGTCGTCCACCAGACGGCGGTCTCCTTGGGTTAACCTGAGGCGGTCCCTTCGGGTGGGTGCCTGGAATGTCCTATCCGTAAGAGAGGATGATCACCTGTCTCTGTTATCATCTGAGCTCAAGCGTTTGGACATCGGGATTGCAGCTCTCTCAGGTTCGGAGACCGGATTGCGGCGAGATAATGGTGGGTGGTTACACCTACTATTGGTCTGGTCGATCTGATGGTTACCATACCCAAGGAGTAGCTGTGTCCAATAAGCTGACCCCAATGATAATTGAGGTAACACCGGTCAACGAGCGTATTATGAGATTAAGGATTCGTCACTCCTTCGGTGTCATTTCCCTGGTCTCTGTTTATGCTCCGACTGAGGCAAGTGATCTCACCGTGAAGGATGCATTCTACGCCACACTCGAGTCTGTGGTTGATCAGTGCCCCAGACGAGATACACTTCTAGTCTTGGGGGATTTCAATGCATCGACTGGAACTGATAGGGATGGTTATGAGGTGTGTGTTGGTCCCCATGGGTCAGGAACTATGAACCAGAATAGCACTAAGTTCCTTGACTTTGCAAGAAGTCATGGACTTAGGGTGGCTGGTTCATGGTTTCAGCGCCCACAAGCTCATCGCTGGACTTGGTATTCCAACGCTGGCAGTGTGGCAAAGGAGATTGACCATGTCCTCATTGACGGTCGCTGGAGGATGATCCAGAACTGCAGGGTCTACCGGAGTGCTCAGTTCCTCAATACTGACCACAGGCTTGTTGTAGCAACTCTAAAGCTGCACCTTAAATCCTGGAGAATGGTACCATCCCAGCCTAGGCTGGATGTTGCCAAGCTCAAGGATGAGAGAGTAGCTGAGGAGTTTGCGAACAGGCTGAGTGGACACTTGGGGGGTCTGGGTGCTTTGGGGGGTCCTGAAGAGTTGTGGAGCGCCTTCAAGATCACCGTCCTTGATGTTGCCGGTGGATGTCTTGGAACTCACCACAGGGCAAAGAAGAATTTTGTCTCTCAAGGGACACTGGATACCATTGACCAGAGTCGCAGAGCTGAGCTGTTCAGGGGCTGAGGCGTAAAACTGTACGTGCACTGAGGGTGGACAATGAAGCCTATGTGCGAGGAATCTGTGAGGGGGTACAGCATCACCTGTGGACAGGTGATTCTCGTCCCGCTTACAGGGGAATTCGCGCATTACGTTCATCCAAGCCCATCCCTCGGAGCA
Organism: Eptatretus burgeri; assembly: GCF_056783735.1. Taxonomy (NCBI): domain Eukaryota; kingdom Metazoa; phylum Chordata; class Myxini; order Myxiniformes; family Myxinidae; genus Eptatretus; species Eptatretus burgeri. The sequence continues at coordinate 24,704,525 of NC_140966.1, read as the reverse complement.
CTGCAGTTCGAGCAGAGAGTGGTAGGCTCTTGACAGAGGAGTCTGAAGTGAAGGCCCGCTGGGCCGGTTACTTTGAGCGGTTGTACCAGGCTGATCCCCCAGCTGTCGAGTTGGACGTCAAGGGTGTTACAATCCCTGTTGCTGACCCTCGAATCAACTGTGGTCCACCTTCGCTTGTGGAAACACGGGCTGCGGTGAACCAGTTGAAACGGGGCAAAGCTCCAGGGATCTGTGGCATCCATGCCGAACTTCTCAAGGCTGGTGGAAATGCTGCACTCGTGTCGTTGCATGCAGTTTTGTGCTCTGCCTGGAACACAGGCATCATCCCAACTGACTGGAAGAGGGGCCTTGTTCTCCCTCTCTGGAAAGGGAAGGGTGATCGCCAAGACTGCAACAACTACCGAGGGGTGACGCTGCTCTCAGTGCCGGGCAAGGTCTTTGCTCAGATAATTCTTGATAGGGTTCGCCACCATCTGCTTGAGCACCAGCGTCCAGAGCAGTCAGGCTTTACACCAAAGAGGTCAACGATTGACCGTATCCTTGCCCTTCGTGTCCTCACCGAACGCAGATGAGAGTTTCGGCAGGGGCTGCTTGCAGCCTATGTTGATCTCTGTAAAGCGTTCGATTCAGTGAATCGGGATGTCCTCTGGAGCATTCTTGGTCTTCGTGGGGTGCCACCAAGACTGATCGATCTGATGTCTGAACTCTACTCTGGTACTGAGAGTGTTGTGAAGTGTGGTGGTACCACCTCTGACTTATTTCCAGTTGTTACTGGAGTTCGTCAGGGATGTGTACTTGCCCCCACACTTTTCAGCACTTGTATGGACTGCATTTTAGGGAGGATGTCGGAGAGATCAAGTTGCGGTGCATCCTTTGGGAATGTCAAGATCTCGGACCTTGATTTTGCAGACGATGCAGTCATCTTTGCGGAGACTTTAGACATCCTTTTGGGGGCCCTCGAGGTGCTGAATGAGGAGTCGGAGCCGCTGGGATTACGGGTTTCTTGGGTCAAAACTAAGATCCAGGCTTTCGGTGACATCTTGGATGCTGCTGTCCTGTCTGTGTCTGTTTGTGGTGAGGATGTTGAGGTCGTGGAGAGATTCACTTACCTTGGCAGTGATATTCATGTCTCTGCTGGCTGCGAGTCAGAGGTCAATAGACGTCTGGGTCGGGCCTGGGGAGTCATGGATTCACTGGATCATGGGGTGTGGCGCTGCCGGTACCTGTGCGGGAGGATGAAAGTCCGAGTCTTCAGGTCCTTGGTACTTCCAGTCTTGCTCTATGGGTGCGAGACTTGGACTCTGACCAAGGATCTGAGACGGAGACTTAATTCCTTTGGTACCAGGTGTCTTCAGAGAATCCTTGGCTATCGCTGGTCGGATTTTGTGTCCAACGAGCGGTTGCTGAGAGAGACTCGGATGCGATTTGTTACCTGCATAGTCCGTGAGCGTCAGTTGCGGCTGTATGGACATGTGGCTCGTTTTCCTGATGCTGATCCTGCTCACCAGATTCTCTCAGCGAGGGAGTCTCATGAGTGGAGGAGGCCAGTGGGCCGACCACGTGCCTCATGGTTGCAGCAGGTTGACCATCATCTCAAGGAGATGGGGATGGGCCTGGCATCTGCCTGGGGGATGGCCAGACGGAGGCCCCTGGAGTACCGGCGGAAAGTGGACGCAGCGACGCGCTGTTCTGGCACATGCTCTTATACCTGACCTGACTATATTGGAGATTTTGATGGTTGCAGTGCTATTTTTTTCACTTTTTTCCAGACCTCTTTTTCATTGCTATTTTTTTAGTCTTTTTTTTCCATACTTTTTTTTTACACCAGATTTGCTGCTATTTAAGCCTGGTGTTGGTGCAGTGGTTAGGGCAGCGGCTTGGGATCCAAAAGGTCCTGAGTTCAAGCCCTGTCATCCTTCCGAGGTCGGCGAAATGAGTACCAGTGTCCTGGGCCAGAGTATACCCCGGTTAAAATAGGTGTACCATATCCCTGTGTTGTATGAGGCGAGCAGGGTTGCGTCAGGAAGGGCATCCGGCGTAAAACATGTGCCAAATCACTATGCCGATCATACGGATGATCCGCTGTGGCCACCCCGAAAGGAAGCAGCCGAAAGAAGAAGAAGAGATTTGCTGCTATTTTTTCACTATTTTCCTGGACTTTGTTTCTTTTTTACACCATATTTGCTGCTAATTTTTCACTATTTTGTGCACTTTGGTTTTTTTATACCAGATTTGCTGCTATTTTTTCACTATTTTTCTGTACTTTGTTTTTTTTTTTTACACCATATTGGCTGCTATTTTTTCACTATTTTTTGTGCACTTTGGTTTTTTTATACCAGATTTGCTGCTATTTTTTCACTATTTTTCTGTATTTTTTTTACACCAGATTTGCTGCTATTTTTTCAATATTTTTCTGCACTTTGTTTTTTTTTTTTTAACCAGATTTGCTGCTATTTTTTCACTATTTTTCTGTACATTGGTTTTTTTACCCCAGATTTGCTGCTATTTTTTTCACTATTTCCTATACTTTGTTCTTTTACACCAAAGTGGTTGTTTTGTTTGAAAACTGTCTATTCAAAAGATTATTTTCTCCTATGATTTTTTTTTTGTTCAAAACAGGCTATTTAAAATCTATCTTTCACCTATTTCTTTATAGCCTGGTGTTGGCTTTGTGTTTATGGTGATTGGCTTCGGATCCTAGGGTCCTGAGTACTAAGCCCTGTTGGCTGCTGAATTAACAACAGGTCAGGTTGATTTGGCCTGTCATCCTTCCAGGGTCAGCAAAATGAATACCAGTGTACTAGTAGAGGGGCACAGTCTCAGTGGCACAGCTGCTGCATTTCCAAAAAATAATGGCTACCTGGCAGCCAAGCTGCCATCCACCAGAACAGAACTAATTTTTTTGTTTGTTCCAAAACTCGCTATTTAAAATCTATTTTTTTCATATTTTTCATATTTTTTTGTTCTAAAACTCACTAGTTAAATATATATATTTTCATTTGGAAGAAAATAGAAAAAAAGAAAAAGTTTGTATATATTTTTTTCCCTATTTTTTTCTCTTTTACACCAAAGTGGTTTCCCCCCTTTTCTTTTTTTTTGACAAGGGAGATATTGTTGATTTTTTGACTCGGGAGATTGTGGTTATATAGCTCAGATAATTCTAATTGCACCACTTCTGCAAAGGAACATACAAAGATTGATGAAAAAAAAAACTATTTTTCAAAACTTGATAGAATCAAATGAAACTTGCACGGGCACAATTTCAGGGTGTCTCCACATTAATTGCTGAAAGTTTCAGCTTCCTAGGTAAAATTCCCTCAGAGTAGATGAACCATACAACATACATACAACATACTTTCCTTCCATTATATATAGATTTAAACTAATTAAAGGTAGTCAACATGGAGTTACTACCAGAAGGTTATGTTTAACAATTTTATTAGGGTTTTGTGAGGCAGTTTCTGATTGGCATGTGGATGTAATCCTTACTATAATTCATGGATGGGTGCGTATTTGTGAGTTTGTTTGTTTGTTTGTCGTGCTACTCCTACAGTTCTGGCCCGATTACATCCATACTTGTTATATAGGATCAGAATGACCCCATTTAGTGTACAGGGCTGTTTTATCTTTGCTGGTGGTCTTGTTGGGGGGAGGGGGGGGAAGAGAGGGGATTCTCTTTATAAGTGCGTACCATGCAGCACCGCTTCCAGGTTGGCGAGGGTATTACACGTCTCCAACATTTTACAGTGTCCCCATGTTTTCCAGTATCGTGAGGTGTTTTGAATTATAAGCAGTAGGTATGTTTTTGCTTCATGCACATAACCCGGGTTATTTTTTAAAATATATTTGGGAGTGATTGAGGCAGCTGTTAGTTGACTCAATACACCGCCCAAATAAAGGTATGTGTTAAAAGGATGTGTTGTATGATTGGAACAAGATCACCCATAAGGCAGGTACTCTACTGGTATATCTAAACCTTCAAAATGCAATTGTTAATGAACCATATAGAAGGCTGTGAGCTAAGATTACACTTACAGAGGGGTTGGTATGATCGTTTGCTAAGTTGAAAACTGGGTGAGTGATATAAATCAGAGTGTCTCTGAGTGGGAGGATGTCTGTTTTGGAAATTGTAAGTTGAAGGGTACCGAAATGACAAGTACAAGGACCATTATTATTCATAACTTACATCAATTAATTGCACAATGGGATTAACAGTAGGCTTTCCAAATGAGCAGATTGCACAAAGCTTGGAGATAATGGAGATAGCAGAGAGGTTGAGAGAAGTGATCTGATTCAAGCATAGTTATTGTCATGTATTGAGCAAAAGAGTGGAAGATGCAATTTTAAATTATGAAATATAATGTGCAGTGAATGTGTAAGAATAATGAAAATATGGATTACATAATGCAAGGGCAGTCTTGCAGCATGTAACACAGGAGGATCTGGGGTGGTAATATATACATGGTGGTTAAGCAGATGGGGTGGTGCCAGACAGCACAATAGGTAAAGCCACATGGTTTTAGGTTCTCAGGAGGATAAATTACAAATCAAAATGAGGTAGTGTTTAACAAATGAGATATATACACACACACACACACACACACACACACACACACACACACACACACACACACACACACACACACACACACACACACACACACACACACACACACACACACACACACACACACACACACACACACACACACACACACACACACACACACACACACACACACACACACACACACATATATATATCCTCTGAAAGGTGTGATTTTATATGTTTTGATGCTGCCTGGCGGACTAGTTTTTGTACATTGTTGTTTTATATGTTTTTGATGAACACTCTGAAAACTAGGAGTAATAATGTCATATTTTAGGTATTTAAAAAAAAAAAATTGCATTTTATAAGTGCATCAGGGTATGTTAGGCATCCAAATAGAATTTAATTATGATGCCATGTATGTGTGTTTATGTTGACACAAACATGAATATGTTTGGTATAGACCCTAAATTTTGGAAAACATTTTTATGAGGTGGAATTTATGTGAAACCATGAGTATGCACTCTTTTCTGTGCACTAATCCTTCATAGAATATACCTATAAAACAGTTCTATCACAGTAAACTTTGCAAAATAGTTAAGGCAATTTTCATAAACCATGTTTTGAATAGAAATACTTGATAATAAAATGAAATGTGATATAAACCTGATTTGGGGCAGTTTCTACTGAAGCCATGAGTATGCCTTTTGATTATTCACTGTGTCCAGGGATTAAAACATTAGTAAGAGATATTAAGTTACCATAAGGGTAATACATCACCCTTAATATATGCTTAATTCCAAATCTGTGGATGCATCACCCTTCCATTTATTGCAATTTCTGCCTAACCTGAAACCATGGATGTGCACGAAACCATGAGTATGCTTCATTTCTTCAGAGCAAATGTTCATTATTTCAAGATACTAAGGCCTTCCCACACAGATGTGGTACTTGTGCTTTTATTTCATGATTTTTACATGCCTGAAATTAAATGTTTGTTATTTCAGGAACATTTGTGTCAATCATTTATCATTAAATTTGAAACGTGAGTATGCCTTAATGTATTCATGAAAAAAATTTGTTTACTCATTTGCCACATACACCTTCTTTGTAGAGAGGATAGAGTGTTGGATAAGCATATAAATACCTTGTAATATGTTATGGTGGATCAGTATTCTCAATTATAAGTTACTCTATTTTACAGAGAAAATAACCGATATAAATCTAAATGAAACCATGAATATGCATTAATATATCTACTCCAACTTTAAATATTGATGTCCTGTGTGCACAAGTCATACCTTACTTGACCACCCAGACTCTTCTAGATAGCCTAAGATGTATTTATTTACGAACACTGAACTGCCCCGGTAATGGTGAGAACTGATATAAGGTCATGTTTATAAAAACAAATTGATTTTTAATAACACAAAATGGAATTATGTTCTACTTTTAAACAAAGCTGTTTCTCAGTCACATTTATTACTGAATCGCAAGCACATACTTATTGTATATAGTTAAAAACCGATATATAATAGGTCAGTTATATATTACACAGAAGTAACTGCTTCTTAGTGTGATTAATTAGATGCATACTCATGGTTTCAAGCAGTCACCACACATAATTTAAATGCGTTGTGAAAATTTCTATTTTTGGAGTTAAGGTTCCCAAATTCTCCCATGGATCCCTCAACATGTTTTCTGTAAGACCACAGAAACTTATAATTATAGCCTTAATTTGGTGCAGATGTCCTCCGGACCCTAAAAGGCGCAGTTTTGTGGCAATGGACCATATAATATATATATATATATATATATATATATATATATATATATATATATATATATTTATATTTATACAAGCAAAGTCCCGGTCTTTGACGGGTGATTCATAAATGAAAGCATATGTCGGTTACTCACAGTTTCTGTGGAGTCAATTTTGTTACGAACGGGTCTCTTTGCTCATCTACTGCAGCATATTTTTACAAACAACGTTCTTCGTTTTCTTGTCTGGAGCATGGACGTGCAGCTTTGATTTTGATTCAACTCTTGATGCCGCAACATACAACATTCCGTGTGAGAAAACAGGCAAACGCAGATCTAGTCCGATTATGCTGAACGTCTGTCCCTGTGCTTTGTTTATTGTCATGGCAAAGCAAGGTCGTAAGGGAAATTGTAATCTACGGAACTGGAATGGCAGGTCACTGTCGGATGGTATAAGTGGTATCCTTCGAATTAATGCATGTTTTCCTGCTGCCGGTCCATTAATCAGGATTACTTCAATCACATTTGGGCTCATTTGGTAGACTGTACAGCGGGTGCCATTCCTGATATTTGGTGGATCCAATGAATGTAGAACAATAACTGGGCAGCCCACTTTCAGCTTAAGTTTGTGTGGTGGTATCCCTGATATTTCAATGGAATTCAGAAATTCAACGGGAAAGTGCACCGCTTCCTCCAGAGTGAGTGTAGTGTTGATTGCATTATATATCTTGACTTCTCCTGGGAAGCGGTCAATGACGGGAGAGTTGACAGCATCCACTGTTTCATTTAGAGGTGGGAGTATCACTCATTCTAACAACTAGTTGTTGTTTGGAGCACGTCCTGTTAATCCGACATAGATTTCCTCGATTAATTTGGATGGAGTTTCGTGCTGGTGGATCCCTTCTGGTAAAGGGATGGTGTCCGGTTTATTTTCAACAGGGTAGTTACCGTCTTCAATGTTCATGAGGAGGTCAGCGTAATTAGCAGCGGCGGGGTCGTTTGTAAGCTGTGCTCGTATGTTGACGTGCAGTCGGTACATTGCGCCATAACGGCGATCGCTTCAGCGTCGCATCGACTATGTTTGCACGTGTTCCTTGCTTCACAACGGGTAGTATTTGGTGGAAGTCTCCACAGAACATTACCGGTGTAACAGGATAAGTCGCCCCCTGGACAACTTCCCCCCCCCCCGGGGGGGTACTTGTCCTAGGATAAGTCTCCCCCCTCCATGGATAACTTGCCCCCCTATGGGCAAAAATAGATTTATACTAAAAAATATGTACCTCTCGGTGTTCATGTTCTTTACATACTATTTTTTATCCATTTTCTATTTTTAATCCTAGGACAAGTACACCCCGGGGGGGAAGTTGTCCGGGGGGGGGTAGTTAAACTGTTACACCAGGATGCCACCAAATGGTTTTGAATTTCCACAAATATCCTGTAGGGTCCTATAGATCGCTTCATACACGGCCCTTTGTGTCATTGGAGCCTCGTCCACAATAATTGCTTTGGTTTCGTTCATCACTCTCGCGATTGCTGTCCCTTTTTTCACAGAGCAGGTTGGTGTATCTTGTTTGTGAGCATTCAGGGGTACTTTGAAGACAGAATGTAGAGTGTGTCCCCCTGTTAGTAAAGTTGCGGCAAGACCACTCGATGCTGTAGCAATAGTGATGTGGCCATTCGATCTGATCTTTGCAAGAATTAAATTCAAGAGGAACGTTTTACCTTTCCCTCCAGGAGCGTCAACAAAGATGATACCGCAGCGCTGTGTCTTTACTTTGTCGAGAAATAGTGCATATATTTCTCTCTGATTTGCCGTCAGCTGATGTTCGTGGTTGTTGATTTACTGGTTTTGTTCGCATACCGAACGTACTCCTGTGCATGGTTTGCAGCCGTTGTACAGTCAATGACAGGAAGATTGGAGTTATCCAGAGTTTGACCTCCTTGTGCGAGGATGTGGTCTTCTATTTCCATCAAGCAAAGATTGTACATTTCCCCTGCGCGGTCGTCGTCAACATGAACATTGTGGCAATGGAAAAAATCCTCTGCTAACGCAGCTTTATGATAATTCCAGAGTGCGAGTGGGTTACTTGGTTCACAAAAAATCAACAGGACAATGAATAATTTCCAAAGACTTTGCAGGTTCTGTTCAATAGCTGCCTCTTGCAAGGCATTATGTAGATGGTTGTCATCCTCTGCAAGTCCCTTCGCCAGGCATGCCTCAAAGTTGGTAGGATTACACCTTCATGACTCCTGAGATCTTCGAACGATGTCGGACCATGCTCCTGGTGAAGCAGCATGTGTAAAAAAATAGCACTCTGATTGTTTTGGATTGACCGTGTAAACTCCACTGAGAGCAGGGCTTCTAAATACACCAGGGAATTGTGGTTCTGGAGTTCCCCTCTTGCGTCGATTCCACTTTTTGTTGCAAGAACCCCACGTGTAATACTCTGGAACTTCGTGATAAGTGAGAGTTTTCACGAACTCATCCGTACGGAAAATGGTGAAGAATTCTGTCAGAGTTGTCGTTTGTGGTCCCGCTCTGGTGTGGGCATCAGCATTGCTACTGTCAAAGTACACTCGCTGGCCATTCTCGAGGTGGATAGCCAGCTGCATCACCGGTGGATAGTGTTCATGCATCGGGAAGCGCAAGATTCGGTGAGCAGCTTCCGTGGCACCCACCAACCTGGCTTCTTGATATTGTTGTATTTCATCATTATTTTGTCCACCTTCAATAGTGAAGATCGCTTGGTCACTTCCCTTGTTTACATACTTCAGCACATATTTCACACTTTTGACTGAAGTACAAATTTCAACGTTCGTGTGGCACTTTATTTGTTTTAAAAGCCAAGGGTTGTGAGGTACAACCCACCGATTGTCTATAACGTGCTCGATGCGCTGTCCATTTGAAATCTTGGTGATTGTGATTACATTCCCTCCGTCCTCTGGGGTGCTCCTGCGGTACTTGGGATAGCTATCTTGCCCTTGTTCCGTCACTTCCATAAAATCCTTCGGGAACATTTTTGAGCAGGATCCGTCCTTCATACATGGACTGTTTCTGTTGAAAGGACCGCATGGTCCATGGATCATGTTGCGTTTCACCAGTTCGTGCAGTTGAAGTTGCGAATACGGACATGGTATTTCCGCAGATATGACTTGATCAATATTGTCGGGTCTGATTTTGCTTCCTGGGGACAGCCAGAGTAGTATGTGTGCATGAGGGAGCCCTCTTTTCTGGAATTCGATAGAATACAGCCATGCCAGCAAGTCACCAAAAGCTCCATTCTTCAACAGATCCATCAGTTTCTTCAATTTCAAATGAAAAACACGACAGACTATATCTGGCCGGACTGATGCTGTTTGTTTCGGTAGAAGATTTTCTGTAATTTCTGACCATTTCGGATTAATAGTCGAGGTTATGAACAGATCTGGTCTGCCATACTTCCGCACGTATGCGATGGCATATTGGGTGCGCTCGTGCAAAAGGGGGGACTGCCCGTGAATGTAGATGGTAACACGATCCTTTGCCCCACGTTCTGCAGATCACAGTCGTTATTAAATATAGCGTCTCTGAAGTTTTGGTAGCAGTCCGCTCTTCGAGCTTTCTGTTTCTATCTTACAGTACATGTCAACTAAAAAATGTTGGAACAGTCTGCGGCACAGTAACAAATGATTAGTCTGTCGACACATGATATAGTATGTGTAAAACTCCATTTGCATTGTTTTGCGTGCAGCGGCTGACTGCAAGTATATGCTCCATCCGTCTGTGTCACAAGGAAACAGGATTGGGTACTGCAGAGTGTTGTACGCGTGGTGTAATTCTCATATATGCTGTAATGCTCCATCACGCTGGTGTAACACAATATCTCTGGTCGCAGTTGTTTCGTTCGGCATTAGTATGCCTACTTCATCACTGGATGGTGCGTTGTAACGGCGAGGATGTTGTGTGGCCGGCTGCTTGTTTTCGTGGATGACAACTCTACGATCTTCTCTTCCGTCTTGGTTCATGCTTTCAACAGCCGTTTTCAGGTTTCTGACATATTTGTTGTTCTCATGCAATAAGTCTGTGAGCTTCGTTACGGTGTGTGCTTTCATACCAGGACCGATGGCCAAACGTGCTTCATGTTCGGCTCGTCTGCTGTCAATGAAATAAATTTGCAGAAACTGTCGAGGCGTATTGTCTTGTGGATGGAGACTTCCAATTTTGTGACACACTTAACCTTGGACTGTAAAATTGGGATCCCATCCATGAATCTGTCGTCTTGTGCAGCCAAAGCTCGTCATTTGAAATGCGCTATTATAAAGACGTACGTTCTGAAGGAAATGGTTGGAATCATTATTTGTTCCGTTGAGCAATAACAGGAGATATTGAGGCGGCGTTGGGAATAAATCCAATTGGATTTTTCCACTTGCACAGCAAAATCCTGGTGGCTCGCCAGCAAAAAATTTTGCCTCACAATAGTTACATGCTATTTACATTTCTCCAATATCTGTTTCAAGGAAGAACACATTTTCATCATTTGTGTAGGCTTGTGGGACCACTGGCAACTGCAGCTGTCATCTTGCGTTCCTTTGTGCACGGACTTCTGGTAATCGCTGGGAAATTCTTCTTCGTTTCGTTGTTCTCGGCATGTTACCACCTTACCTGGAAACGTATAAAAGTGATTTGTAATGTGCGTTTCAATCAACGGATTTTAGTTCTTGGAATATATAGCCCCCCAGATTCTTTTGGGTGCATGGCCTTTTCATGCACGTGTATGGCCTGAATGATGGAGAATTACCAGTGCTGCAGTGGGATTTCCCAGTGCTGCAGTGGGATTTCCCAGTGCTGCAGTGGGATTTCCCAGTGCTGCAGTGGAATTTCCAAGTAATGCAATGGAATTTCTAAGTACATACTGCAGTGGGAATTCTAAGTACTGCAACAGGAGCACCAAGTATTGTAGTTGAATTGCTAACTGCTGCAGTGGGATTGCAAAGTACTGCAGTGGGTCTTCCAAGTACTGAAGTGGGGTTTCCAAGTACATAAAAGTGATTTACCGGAATGTAGTTAGATCTTGCAAGCTCACAAACTGATTTTCAGGTACAGTCTCACTTGATGGTCAGCGAAAAAGGAGAGTGAATAACTTTACTTTTATTTTCCTTTATTTGGAGCAGGAAGACTCCACCAAACAGGGTGGGTAGCTGTACAATTTTTGCTCAGTAGTGACTGATGACTCAGTTGTGAGTCAGTGGATAAAGAAAAAAAATCTTAACTTGACAATTTGAGGATGGTTGTATAATTTGAGTCAATTAGACAATTTTAAGTTGATTACAGGCCGAGAGTGATTGGATCAGAAAAGTATGCTGGTAAGCAAACCACCTGCATCTTTCATTCTACTTTTCAAATGCAAACCTGCAAAACTACCGAATACAACACTGTGTCTTTTTGCACTGTTGCCTGTTCAAATCGAGAGCAAACCTAACGTGCATATTTTTTGCACTGTTCAAATGTTATTCAAATCTGCATCTTTGTTTCACTGTTTAAATGTTTTGCACTGTTGAACAGTGGCTTGCTGGCTTAAAGGAAGGCAAGCTAGATAGCAATCTTTTTTTAGTTTTGCCTTTTTTCTTCTGTTGTCTACAAATAAAGGTGTGTCGGGGATGGTTATGAAGTGCAAGTCAGGAAAGGATAAAAAAAAATTACTCATCTGAATGAATGCAAGAAAACCTCATTGCTCATTCCATCGATAAAATAAACATTTTTCCGTCGATAATCACAATTTTCAATGAACGTGGAAGGCGGTTTTACTTTCTTATTCAATGAAAGTGGTTACGGTTTTACTTCCTTCTTAAGAGCATTGGGTGTGTCCTGCCCATTTTCACCCCCAAAATTCACAATACATAATTATTATAATAGTTAGTTCATAATGAAAAGTACATCTAGCCACCTTCCCAATAGTCAATTAAATACCTGCCAATTTTCAGGAGGATACAGTTTATTTATCAGTTTATAGCTGCCAATAAATACATGCATATATATATATATATATATATATATATATATATATGTATGTATGTATGAATATGCACATGAATATGCACATGAATATATACGTACATACATGGAATGCATATTATTCCACTTAATGAAAGTATATATTTATTTATTTCAGCATGTGTGAAAATGACACTGTCATTATGGCTTGTGTTGCATCTGGAATCCCAAGGCTTTTGTCGCTAATGAGTTGTGCCTTTGTATGAAACATCAAATCATTGGTACATTCAGACAGGTTAACCTTTCCGGGAGATTTTAATTTGTCTGCCTTCATACAATATAACCTTATTACCTATTTTTCAGTGTGTTCTTTTTTTATATTGTTTTTGCACATGTTGTCACCCGTGCATGCATTCTTGTGCATTTTTAAATACCTAAGAATCTCCTTTGAATCTGCAAAAATATCTCCTTTGAATTTGAATGCTTTCTTGAATAGTATACAAACCTGTAGTTTTTACATAGACATGTCTCACCATCGACCATCATTAATAATGGCAGTCTTCAATGGAATTCTGGCATTGTAAACGAGTGCATTTGTCAATGGCTTGTGTTGTTCACCTGAAAGGGAGGTTTCAAAAACCTACATACAAGAGAGTTGAACAAAAAGAAAAATGATGTGAATAAAAGAGGACGACATTGTAATCTAAGTGAAGACTGAAAAACATCAATAAATATCTTGGGTTGATGCAATCTAATTTCCTTACACACCATCTGACTGTGTTATGCAAAGCATGATAAGAAGACAAATTGCAATATGAATGAAAAATTCTCTCCACCATGTTCATCACTTTAAAAAAAATGTAATATGATGCATTGCAGCATTTCAGGTTAATATTGAAAAAATGGTATTTCTTAATAGGAAAACGGAAAATTGTTTCACATAATATACGATGTTTCTTCAAAAAGGAATTTGCATCCATAGATTATGGTGTTTAAATCATCAAAACAAGTATTTTGTCAACAAGTCAAATATTACGAACCCTGAAGGCTTTACACCACTCCTGTCAAGTCCAACAAACATATATTGCAAACTTGCTGAAAGGGATTTGCTGTGCAGAGGATATACATGTATGTATGTATGTATGCATATATATATATATATATAAAATTTTATACATGGGGCTGCAAAAGTAGGTATACAGTAAGGATTATACCAGTATTATAATAGTGGTGCTCGGATTCATTTTTTTAATACTAGAATTCATTTAATTTGAACATTTGAGGGATTAATATGTTTATTATTGGTATGTTATTATTGATATGCTTGGAGCCTGTGTGTTGGCGCAGTGGTTCGGGCAGCGGCTTGGGATCCAAAAGGTCCTGAGTTCAAGCCCCGTTGGGCCACTGAATTAATACACCAGGGGGTTGACTCAGCCTGTCATCCTTCCGAGGTCGGCGAAATGAGTACCAGTTTACTGGGCCGGTGTATACCCCGGTTAAAATAGGTGTACCATGTCCCCGTGTCGTAAGAGGCGACCAGGGTTGCGTCAGGAAGGGCATCCGGCGTAAAACATGTGCCAAATCACTATGCGGATCATACGGATGATCCGCTGTGGCGACCCCTAACGGGAGCAGCCGAAAGAAGAAGAAGAAGAAGAAGATTATTGATATGCTTGGATAAAATTACAAAATACGTTTTGTGCGCACGTTTTGTTTTTCATTACTGTATACCGACTTTTGCAGCCCCCTGTATATACACTACCGGTCAAAGGTTTTAGAACACCCCCATTTTCAGTTTTTACTGAAATTTAAGCAGTTCAAGTCCAGTGAATAACCTGAAATGGGATAAAGCTAAGCGGTAAACTGCCAGAGGTTAAAAAAAAGAAGTTTAGGTTAACAAAAACTGAAAAATAATGTAAATTTCAGAGTTGTTAAAAAAGGCCCTTTTCAGGGAACAAGTAATGGGTTAGCAACTGCAGCTGTTCTGGAGCAATGGAAGTAAATTAAGCCTTGAAAGTTGATGCAAACAATTCCAGCAGGTGTCCCAACTTTTGTTGATTAGTTACAAACCCTCTGTCTGTATAAAAGCAGTGTTGGAACAGACTATGTTGCTTCACCCTCTGAAGCATTATTTTGACAATATTGCACTGCAGGAAGTAGTATATTGCTATCACAATGGCAAGAAAAAGACAATTGACAAAGGAAGACAGACAGACCATTATAACCCTTAAAAGTGTTGGTCTTTCCTTCAGAGAAATTGCAAAGTAAGCCAAGGTGTCAGTGAGTACAGTTTCCTACACCATCAAAAGGCACTTGGAAACTGGAGGAAACTCTGACAGGAAGAGGTCTGGCAGACCCAAAGCCACAAAACAATCAGAAGACAAGTTTCTGAGAGTCAACAGCTTGCGTGATGAGCGGCTCACAGGACAGCAGCTTCAATCACAGCTTAACACTGGTTGAAGTAAGGAAGTCTCAGTTTCAACTGTGAAGAGAAGACTTCGAGCTGCAGGTTTGACAGGTCGAATGGCAGTAAGAAAGCCATTGCTAAGATGGCAAAATAAGAAAAAGAGGCTTGCCTGGGCCATGAAGCACCACCAGTGGACAACTGGAAACTGTAAGAAGGTCTTATGGACCAATGAATGAAAATTTGAAATCTTCGGTTCATCATGCAGGGTTTTTGTACGACGTTGAGTAGGTGAAAGGATGGTTCCTCAGTGTGTCACACCAACTGTCAAACATGGAGGAGGAAGCGTGATAATCTGGGGTTCTTTTGTTGGATCCAGAGTTGGAGACTTGCACAGAGTGACTGGCACCCTGAACCAAAAGGGCTACCACAGCATTTTGCAGCGCCATGCAATACCCTCTGGTCTACGCCTAGTTGGTCAGGTGTTCATCCTGCAGCAAGATAACGACCAAATACCTCTGGCGATGTCAGAATTACCTTAGAAGAAAAGAACAAGACAGTCGGCTTCAAATCATGGAATGGCCACCACAGTCTCCAGATTCAAACCCCATCGAGCTGGTTTGGGATGAACTGGACAGAAGGGTGAAAGCAAAGCAACCTACAAGTGCAACACATTTGTGGGAACTTCTGCAACAGTGTTGGGAAGAACTTTCCGAACAATATTTGATTTCCATTGTGGAAAGAATGCCACGAGTATGTTCGGCTGTTATATCTGCAAAAGGTGGCTACTTTGAGTCAAAATTTTAGATTATATTTTGTTCAACAAAATGATTCCATGATTTCTTTTTTTATCTGCAATTGTTTATTTGTTCTATGCTTTAATTTCAGAGTACATGAAACACTAATCTGCTAAAATTTCAGTAAAAACTGGAAAAATGGGGGTGTTCTAAAACTTTTGACTGGTAGTATATATATATATATATATATATATATATATATATATATATATATATATATATATATATATATATATATATATATATATATATATATACACACATATACTGGGTAATAATAATAATAATAATATCATTCCTTTCACACCGTAAGGCATATCAGGCTGCCAAGGCAGCTTCATTGGCAAGTTCAGTCCTGGACAGGTCACCACTCCACCACAGATTACCCCAAATGGTTATTACCTCAGTAAGCTGATACTCATTTTGCCAACCTCAGAAGGATGATAGGCTGAGTCAATCCCACCAGGTGTTAATTCATTGGGGGACAGGGGCTCAAACTCAGGAACCTAAAGTCCCAAGACAACCACCTTAACCACAAAGCCAACAGCAGGTTTATATATACTGCATACATGTATAAATACATGAGTGGACACAAGCTGTAAGGGGAAGGGAACATGGTGAGGGGAAGTGAAGACAGTGTGAGGGGAAGGGAAGGGAAGGTGGTGTGAGTGGAAGGGAAAGTGGTGTGAGGGGAAGGGAAGGTGGTGTGAGGGGAAGGGAAGGTGGTGTGAGTGGAAGGGAAAGTTGTGCGATGGGAAGGGAAGGGAAGGCAACGTGAGGGGAAGGGAAGGTTGTGTGAGGGGAATGGAAGGCAGCGTGAGGGGAAGGGAAGATTGTGTGAGGGGAGGGAGGGAAGGGCAATAAAACACGCCCAAACAGCAGCATTTTCTTTTTAACCACCAGATTATATATGAAACTGGGCAGGAACATTTAAAACCTCGGGTATCGGCCTGCAAAGGCTGGCCTGTATGCATGCATGCTCGCACATGCAGCGACCTTTGCACCCCTCTGGTTGGCTCACCCCAAATCTGATTTGTACATGCTGCAGTCCCCTCAACAGAGGGGGGGGCGAGTGGGGTAACAATGAGAGGGATGGGGTAACAAGGGGAGGGGTGGGAAAGGGAGGGAGAGGGGTCGTGGAGAGAGAGAGGGGTCGTGGAGAGAGAGAGGGGTCGTGGAGAGGGAGAGGGGTCGTGGAGAGGGAGAGGGGTCGTGGAGAGGGAGAGGGGTCGTGGAGAGGGAGAGGGGTCGTGGAGAGGGAGAGGGGTCGTGGAGAGGGAGAGGGGTCGTGGAGAGGGAGAGGGGTCGTGGAGAGGGAGAGGGGTCGTGGAGAGGGAGAGGGGTCGTGGAGGGGAGAGAGAGAGAGAGAGAGAGAGACAGACAGACACAGACAGACAGACACAGACAGACAGACAGACAGACAGACAGACAGACAGACAGACAGACAGACAGACAGACAGACACAGGTCAAGGAGAGGGAGAAGGTGAGACATGGCACACTCATTGATGAATCACCCTCCATGTGAAACACCGGGTTGGCAGTTTATTGCTGGGTCGAGATTCAAACCCAGGCTGGACAGCTGAGAGCGAGCATGCGTACCTCTTGGCCATCCTGCCATGATATGGTGATTCATTGCTTTGTCACCAAAATCATTTTTTACTCATTATAATTATCTTATTTATTTTGCCTCCTTAATGCCGGAGGTGTCCTATGAACAACCACGCTGCGGTATCGCCATGGATGCTTGTGGAGATCGAAGCTTGAAAAGTGCTCCAAGGAAGCACTTCAACAACAGTGATGAAGAAACTTTTAAGAATGAAACGTTTAATTTTTACCTCCACCATTGAAGGTTAAGGAGGTTATGTTTTCACCCCTTTTTGTCTGTTTGTCTGTTTGTGTACAGGATATCTCAAAAAGTTGCGGACGGATCTGGATGAAATTTTGTGGACAAGTTCAGTGTGTCACACAGACAAGCTTATTCGATTTTGGTGAGGATCCAGATCCGTCTTCTAGAATTTTTTAAGTGATTCTTCACCTTTGAGGACCGGACCAAAAACGATATATCGCACGATGTCTCAAAAAGGTTTTGGATGGGTTCGAATGAACCTTGTTGGACACATTCGGTGTGTGACGAGAAGAATTGATTCAAACTTGGTGAAGATCTGGATCCAGATCTGGATCTGATTAAAAAAAAAAATTGTGATTCTTCACCATTGCAAAATAGGACGGAACCAATATATAACACGATATCTCAAACTTGTGGACAGATTCCAATGAAACTTGGTGGACAGGTTGGGCGTGTTGCAAGAATGAATTGATTCGATTTTGGTGAAGATCCAAATCTGGATACGATAATTAATTAATTTCTAAAGTGATTCTTCACCATTGAGAGATCAGGCCAAAAACGATATAGTCCTGTATAGCGTGATATTTCAAAAATGTAATGGGCCCGATATGTTCTCATGGATCAGGCATTGCGTGGAGAAGGTATGTGCTCTACCGAGTACCCTTCTAGTTTTATATGTGAAGACCACAAGGGGAAAACCAGAGATGACAGGATAAGTCAATTTTGAAGAAACTGAAAAACAAAGTCTCAAGACTTTGGTGGACTGTTTAATAACTGTCATATAGATTTCTTTTCCAGTAAAAGGAAGAGTGATCATTGGCCGATCAAATTAAGCATGGAGCATTTGCCAAGCTTCTGTGTTATTTAATTTAAGAGCAAAGAACGAATCAATGTTGCAAACTGACATCACTGGTTATTCCCTTGTTTAATAATTGCCATGCAGTTTTAACCCAGGATGTGTAGCAAATTCATGCTTATTGGTTATTAGCATACATTACATGACTTTGGTGATCACAGATTATTTTTTTCAACATTAAACGGTCATTGTTTTTTTTTTGTTTGATTTGTGTTCAACGCCATACTCAAGGGTATTTCGCTTATATGACGACGGATTCTCCATTTCTTACTCCGTACTACTTAATATGATGGAAAACCGGGAGGAAACCAAGGGTAAACCACCCCCGCGATAGCTGAAGTCACCTCATGTGACTCCCTCATATACCTAAGCAGGTTGATTGGGCGGTGGGTACATCAAATGAGGATGGGTACTCAGACGCGCTAACCATTAAGCCACGGCATGGGTCCCATAAAAGTCACAATAAAGGTTTGACCAGGCTTGAACCACGATATACACCAACTACGGAGCCCATGATATAACCAAATAGGCTATTGTAGTGCTCAGAGTTTATGCTGTGAAAGTTTTACAACCTTTTATAACTTAGTTTCTCAACTCTGAATATTATGGTGGAACACTTAACATGAATGAAAGGGAGATAACCAGGAGTAAAGTACTGACAACTCTGGGTTTCTACTTGTTCAGCTTTGACAACACTTGTTTTTTCATTGCACGGCTAAACTTTATACCATATAAATTATGTGACACCCCTGGTTATTTGTTAAAGTAATTTACTAATATTGTGAGAGGAAACCTTGTGTTGCCAACTATTGGCAGGTGCAATAACCCTGAAATTTATAAAAAGTGACATCTCTGGTTTTCCCCTTGTGGTCTTCATGTATTTATCTATGCCGGCGTGATGGGTCATATAATGAAAGGAGATCGTACAAAAAGGGGAAACGTGGTGTAAAATAGAATTGCACATTTTCAGCAAGCCTGCTACCATCCGACACAAGAATGTGGGAATAAATTTAGGTATTAAGAAGAAGAAGAAGAAGAAGTTGGCTGATGAAGGTGATATTGTTACCAATTTGGAAGCCATGAGCACACAACAGCCAGAGTCCTTATCGATCAGTTATATCGGTAAGTATGTGTTTCTAGTTAGGGTCCTGTCCCTAGTCTAATGGGAATTAAATGTACGTACGCTGTGGGTTATTTGATAGATAGGATTTTTTACATTTTACATCAACAACGACAACCCTCTGCTGTAGTTATTGTCCGTGCTCTTCGCGTGCTCGCTGGCATGCGGGCGTGTCTGGAATTCCATGCCCCAGGCGGTGTGCGTTTCGGTGTGGATTTCGCACCATATTTGGTTTCAAAGCGTTTCGCTTTGGCTGTGCGCCAAATAAGGGTATGTATCGTTTTCCACCCAATGGGCGATGAGCAGACCAGAGTCGGGGCGGTCCTTGACAAGAAGGCGGAACCGCGACATGCCGTCCACCCAATGGGAGCAGGTCATGGGAGCGGACGGGCCCCAAAAGAAAACGACAAAGGCAATTGATTTGCGTCCAGTCTGCTCGAGTGTGAGTCCAGTCTGCTCGAGTGCACGTACAGTCTGCTCGAGTGCGCGTCTCTGTCCGGGTCTGCGGCATCTCGTCTGGTGCATTGCTGCGTGCGGTCGTCCGTCTCAACTTGGGAGATCATCTCATGTCACCTGCCTGCGAGCCGGAGGAGCGTGCCAACACCCGACGCTACCCTCCGTACCTGGTGCTTGGAGCAGCCTCGTGTTGTGGGTTCGAGTCCCGTT
This sequence comes from Eptatretus burgeri, assembly GCF_056783735.1. NCBI lineage: Eukaryota > Metazoa > Chordata > Myxini > Myxiniformes > Myxinidae > Eptatretus > Eptatretus burgeri. The sequence goes on along the minus strand of NC_140966.1, from coordinate 24,684,551 downwards.
ACCCCAATATCGTCGAAAACCACACGAGGTGGACAGGTGCATCTCTTTCTGGATGTGTGTGTGTGTGTGTGTGTGTGTGTGTGTGTGTGTGTGTGTGTGTGTGTGTGTGTGTGTGTGTGTGTGTGTGTGTGTGTGTGTGTGTGTGTGTGTGTGTGTGTGTGTGTGTGTGTCCTTGGGCCCCGTCTATAAGTAACAACTGTGTAAGTGCTTTCTTTGCTCATTGTACATTGCATTTCTTATAGTCGTGATAACTCTGCTCTTTGTGTGTTCCCTTCCCCCTACTGTTAATAAATTCCCCTTTTGTTGAATGTCCCAGATCGTCCTTGTCCGATCTACCATTGGTTTGCCGTGCTGCGAAGGGGAATTAGGAAGGCCATTGCTGCCGTAGTTGTACATTTGGACCGACGGGCCTCGGTAACCATCCACTCGGGTTATGCACGGTTCGAGCACGGTAATGGCTCGTTCCGCTCGAGGCCTGCCGAGGGTGTGGTTCCCCGGTAGTTTGACTGCGTCGGTATTTAAATATATGAAAGTTGGCAATTAACCCTACCCCACGCCGTTGAAGTATTTGCGACCATGGTCCTTTAAGTGACCCGTACTTTTGGATTTATCTGAAAGGTACGACCTCAATTCCGGGTGTTCGGTGGAGCCCGCTCCACTACTCCATCTAGCGGTCTTGCTCGCCACTGAGACCCGGCCCCACAACAATATTAGTTGGCTGACGAAGGTGATGCTATTTGGCTGACGAGGGCCAATTGCGACGCGAGATGTTGTTACACTTTCAAGATTACTGCTCGAGTTCCGTAAGCAACACATTCGTCATCAAACAGTGCAAGCTCATTATGCCCTCCGTGAAATGGTAGAAGTTCTTTAGTTACGTCCCAAGTCCATTCAGTTTTGAGGTAAGGACACACCTTTTGAAGCACATCATCAGTTGTTCACTCAGCCTTCAGTTCCTCTCGCATTGCAAAGTTTGCTGTTTCTCAAACAATCACTGGTAGGATGTAATCCTCTACCTCCCTCGTCACTTCGCTGATCTTGCTGTAAGAAGTTGTCGCTATGTTTGAGTACCCGCTGAGTACTCCACATCAACGTTGTCTTGATCGTCATTCAGACCATTGATAAACGCACAAGGATCTATGCCGTGATCCAGATATTTCTGGAATAGTTCTCAAAGCTTAATGATCTGTTCATAGTGCAAAGTTCCTGTTGTACAAATATATGTTCACAGGCATAGACGATGCAGCTTAGCTTTCATGTTTAGAACCTATTTGCTCTGTTTTTGAGTGTGTGCGACGCGAATGTGATTGGGTGCTCGGAAGCTATCATGTGTTGTGAAAGTACTGTTCCTACTGAAATATTGAAGCATCCGTTGTGACGGAGGTTGTCACATTCAAATTGAAGTGAACGAGTACCGCGGAAGATGCAATATCTTCCTTCAGTGTGAGGAATGTCCACTGCCACCCCACATGTATGCACAATGTTGTTTGCAGGGGCTCCACGATCTCCGTGTAGTTGCGTACAAACTTCTGGTAGAAAATTCTCCTCCCCAGGATCATTGCAGGATCAAAATTTGTAGTCCACTTTGTGTTTGATGGCGTAGGAAGAGCTCTTATCGTTCCGATGTTGTTTCTGCATCGGATTCACTTGTGGTGTCGTGCTGTACTCGAGGAAGCCAATCACGTCTCTTCATCCAGGGTCAGATTATCCTTCGCTGGTCTTGACATCACAGATTCAACCACTGATTATGTTCCGCTTTGCCCTTTCAATGGACAAGGACATTGTTGAGAAGGTTGAGTTTCCCCTTGATGCCCAAGAGAACAGAAGAGACAATCTTCTGAAATGTGCTTTGAGCGGAAATTGGTCTGTATGGCATTTTGAAATACAGGAACGCACCGTCATCATTTGTTGGGAGAGGGTACTTGTCAGGCTTTATTCACTGACTTGAGATCAACAGTTAGTAGCCCCAACTCTTTGTTCCTGTGACATGCAATTACTTGGTTAGGCACCCAAGGAGATGAATCGATACACTCGACGACGCCATCGAATTAAAGGTACTTCCATTCTCCAGAAACTTCATTGTAAACAGTGAAAGGCAGACGTCGCAAACCTTGACAAACAGGCGGAAATGAAGGATCCACGTGAGGGGCATGACGGTATTGGTTGCACTCCCCAAAACCACTGAACAGGGAAGGGTACTGCTGCTCGATTCCATTTTTAGTGATCATATGAATCAGATCATCCGTTAGGTCTTGAAGTTTGAAACCCAGTTTGTCAAACAGATTGACGCCCATCAGAGTTATACCTTTTGCTATGTGAAAGATAAAATTTTCAAGGGTAACACTTTTGTAGCTCATTGGCATTGTTATTGTCCCTAAAACAGGGATGATGGAGTTTTCAAAAGGTCGATGGCAAGAATGTGCAGATGCAAGTGGGACGTGTGAGAAGCGTCCATTGTATGGGTCTTCATTATGGATTGGCACTGACATCAAGAAGGAGTGAGACCAGTTTCTCTTTGAACCGCACCTTGAAGTTGCATGTCTGCTGAGCAGAAGTAACGGTGTACGGAGACATGTAGCTTCTCTCTCGAGGTTCATCAACATGGTGAAATTATGACTCTTGCTTTTTGGCTTTATTATATTTATTAATCTGCAGCCTGTGGCTGCTTCATTGCCTGGGGCCATGGCTATGCCGCTGATGCGATGCCCCCTGTTTCTAATAACCTGGTACTCATTTTGTCGACCTCAGAAGGATGACAGGCTGAGTCAACCCACCTGGTATGAATTCAAGGGGTCGACAGGGGCTTGAACTCAAGACCCTAAGATCTTAACCCAGCCATTTCAATCGTTAAGCAAAGACCAGGCTTGATTCTTGTCTAATCTACAGACTCTTGCAAAGTGATTCAATTATGAACAGTTGTTACACTGTTTGACATGCAGTGCACTGTGCTTTTACTCCCTGCATCATTCAACAGTTTCGGCATGGTTTGATTAGCTGTTGAGCAAATGGATGCTGATCAGGCTTGTGCTTTGGTCTGAGATGAACCCTTTGCACCCCCGCCCGTTGTTTCCATAAAACTCAGCTTGAGGGAGTAGGAGACACCTTGTTAATCAGCTTTGAGATTGTCATAACCGATTCTATCTGGATGGCAAGAACCATAGCTTTCTCTAATGTGAGCTTGTCTTCTTCCATGAGCAGGCATTCGCTAATGCGGGAAATTAAAATCTTCTCGATCAATTGGTCTCATCTCAGCTTATCTGTGAGGGACACAAAATTACAAGGAGCTGCAAATTCACTCAAAACAGCAACATACTGTTTCACTGTCTCACCACTACCCCGACCACATTGCTGATATCTGTAACCTTCGATCATTGCACTCTGTTTGTGGTCCAAAGTAGGTTTCAGGTACACTCACTACATTGTCATATACGGGGATATCTGCAGTCAGCTGTGCGAAAAAAAAAAAAAAAATCTTCTGCCCTTCTGTACCGGGGCAGTAGATGAGAATTCTCCGCTCGTGTTCGGTCGCAATGCTATTGTGATCCAGTTAGATGGCACAAGGTACATTTTGAAACTGGAAATCCAGTGATTCAGCAGCAAAGGCTGTTCGCGTTGGGAAGCCAGGGCCGGTGATTTGTTGTAGTAGTTATTGTTTAGCAAGGAATCTCAGGCACAAACTTAAGCCGTATGTTTTCCTTTAATTGCAAGATTTCTCGCACACTCAAACGGTTCTTATATCACTCAAGGATACTGTCCCTTACTGACTTAGCATAGGTTTACAAGCACCACAGTTGGCCAAAATCGCACCAACCACAACAACGCGAGGAATGTTAGTCAGGCAAGTTCTGGAATGTAGCACAGATTTCTGAAGTCGCACCAGCCGCAACATCTTGAAGAACGTTAGTCCGACAAGTGCTGGTTCATCTATGGCTGAGACTTGAATGAGAAAGAAGAAAGCTGGAGAAGTTTTTAATAAGAGCTAAACAACCACTTGGCAAAATCACTATTCGCACGAATACAAAACATGCTCACCTCGACATGTCGTCCGGTAAATCTACGGAATAACCGGCTGTCCTCTACGCGTTCAACTCATGATTAACCCCTAGGTCCCTTTTGTTACATTATATCTGCAACAACCTCTAGTTTCTGTGATTTGTCTGCCACTACCTCCCCCCCCCCCCACCAGCTTTAAAGACTCATGTATATTCGGCTCTATCGACGCACATTCTCTGCTCTCTTCCCACTCCAGTTCTCTTTCTAATCTCTGGATAATTGAGTTTCCACCATGACAGTTTGCCTGGAATTGGTGTTCAAAATAGTCGACGGTATTGTAGTCGAGGCCTTTTTGTGCAACATCTGCTTTTACTCGGTCTGTCTCCTCTCCGACTCAGATCTCTTCTGAAGGTGGTCATTAGCACATCCGCCTGCGCAGTAGACGGGACTGTGCGTGCGTGCGTGCGTGTCTAGGCTCCAACTTTTTTTTTACTATTTGAGTTATTTTGTCATCAAATTTTCAAACAACCTTTATTGTAAGAATATGGAGAAGTCAAATTAACTGTTGGGTGAAAATAGTCACAGGGTAAAGTCACAGTAAGTACAAATAGGTTTAATTGGCATGTCCACTGCTGTGCAGCGTGAGACGGCCGCGTTTTGTAATCGCTTCCGTGTGTCTTTATTTTGTCTTCTTGCATTGCGAGATGCTTTCTCATTTACCATTCGAGCTTCTGTCATCACATCTTCAACAAACTTTTATTATGAGAATATGGAGAATACTAATTATAAAATTTACAATTTTCTTTCCATTAGATTTAGTCATGAGTAACTTCCCCTAATCTTGTCCTCCTCCTTTTAGCTTTTCTGAATATTCTGATCATGTCTTGATGAAAATATTAAGTCTACTCAACAGTTTTCAGACAGCTGCCAAGATGCAATGTGCATGGCAGATTGGTCTGGTCTGAAATTTGTGAGCTCCATCACAGAGTAGTCTAATCTCACTGGCTCCATGACCAGCAGAGCAGTTCTTCAATGAGTCTGAGCCCAAAATCGACCTCACCTGCAGTCAAACTTCTCAAGCTTCTCACCATCCCCCAAAACCTGTTGGCAGCTGGTCAAGTCTGTCACTGGTACATATTTCCTTCTGTATCCTCACTCTTAAAGGATTGAGTCATGTGAGATGCTGCTCTGGGAAATTTTGAAAATCTTAATATTCTCTTTCCAGTAAAGGTAATGTTCTCCAATCCCTTCCATCCTCTCCACAACTTTTCCTCAATCATGGGTTGCTCTCTGCAGCACATGGACTTCTTAGCATTAAGACTGAAGGATTTCTACTCATCTTTGTGACCTCTGCAACTCAAAGGGCACAATGACCTTGGCATTATAATAAACGAATATACTCAAGAACTGTAATTTGGCATTATCATCTCCTCGCTCCTCTTGAGCAAATGTTTGCTTGCCTTCATCTTTGAAAGTAGTAAACCATCTCCATTTGCAATAAGGCTTCAATGTCTGATCCGCACAAGTACAGATGGGTAAGTCTTCTCCCATCATAAGCAAAGTAATGGAATCTATTATTGCTGCAGAACTCAAGCATTATCATTTCTCCAAGTCTCTATTTTTGAACCACCAGTTCAGCTTCTGTTGCAGCTATTCCACAAAGAACATGTTGCTTCTTGTACCCCAACAAAACGTGGATGGACTTGATCTCAAACAAGTGATTCGGGCCATCTTTCTGGACATCTCTCAATGTTTCGATACTTCCAGAAACAATGGGTTGTTCGTATTGCATTCTGCATTGTAATGTCCTCCAAGGCAACATTTTGGGATCAACATTATTGTTGGTCTCTATCAATGACCACTTTCACTTCCTGTGAATCCTTTGTGCCATCATGCTGATGACTCCGCCGTGTGCCGAACAATATGTCACACTTCTAAATTGCTGGCTGCTGCAGCGTCTATCTTTACAGATCTGCAAAATAAAATTTGGTTATTTGGAATAATAATTTTGGTTACCAAGTAATATTTGGAACCCGCTCCTGCTCTCTTTTGCTCTTGCTGATCCACCCCACCCACATCCACCCCTTCTTTCCCTCCTTTCATATCTACACCTCATCAACACGTGTGTTGTTGGTTGTTATCTCCATATGCATGTTTCAAAAGGTGTGTGTGTGTGTGTGTGTGTGTGTGTGTGTGTGTGTGTGTGTGTGTGTGTGTGTGTGTGTGTGTGTGTGTGTGTGTGTGTGTGTGTGTGTGTGTGTGTGTTATGCTTGTTTTCCTGTTCTGCTTTGGTCCTCAACAGCCTGTGAACATGCTGCCCTCTGTGGTGTAGTTCCTCCGTGAGCATTATTGCTGTATTCAAATTATTTATTATTGTTGATGAGGAAAAGTTTTCTGAGTATTATATTCACGACTCAGAAAAGTTTCTGACACTCCAGCTCTTTCCGATGCATTTTCATAGTAAGAATTATTTATTTGCCATTTAACCATAACCCTAATGCTAACCCTAACCTCAACATCTCGGTGCAAAAGACAGATAGAAGTTTATTTTTTCACTGTCCATAGTAAGTCACTTTGCCATTCCACAGTCAAAAGCTGAAGTCAAAGCTCGGTTAACATTCCTTCCAGTGAATTGTGTGTTCCATAATGCAACACCATCACTGTGCAGAATCTGAACTACAGATGAAAGTGTAATTTGTATGGGAGTAAAACCCAGACCAGACAACATGAAGGTTCGCTCTGTATCGGTGAGATCGCATGCAAAATGCAAAATAAAACAGATGTCTCTCCTATAATTGACCTTAATTCATCTGCAACCCCACCTGAAAGATGTATCACGTTCATAACTTTCCTTAAAAAGCAATAAATGCTCAACTTTTCTCAAACAAGTCGGAGTCCTTATCATATTGCCAGATGACCTCATGACTCATGCCCACACAGGTCTATGCCAACTCTGCCTGGCTATCGGTAGAACAGGAACTTTTGACCAAATTCTGTGCACGTGGTAATGCAAGGCTGCTATGGAAACCAAAATGTACTTTGTGCTCTCTAAGGGACAGAAATAAAGAACTGGAAGGACTTGTTACCATTTGAGTTGATTGACTCGACTTTTGCCTGACTATATTATGTTTTCATTGCTCAGAATTAATGTACTGTCTGTAAACCTGAAGGTCCTCTCATCTTCCAATTTTGTAAACGTAACCTTTTGTAATTAACTTGAATACATTTTCTTGCAAGAATCTTGGCAATATTCCCTTGATCCCAGTGCTTTGACATTTCTTATCCGACGCGTTTCCTGTGATGGGATAGGCCATAGGGCGTTTGACATTTCCAGAAGAAGTGCTGTTTTCAGAATTATTCACTGCTGCCAACATCAATAGGAGTTTCTTCCGCTTTTCCAGCAACCAATGTTCTGTTCGCTGACCTTTCCGGCCTTCCCACTTTTTGTCTTGAGTGCTTTCTGATGAACGCCCATCTCAGTGGATATCTCACTTCAAGGAGAAGTTATAATTGCATTTTCCCGTTCTGCAAACCAACACAAATTCGTTGGAGTTTTTCGTATCAAATTGCAATTTGTGATTGGACAATGAGGAGGTGCAAAATTACTTTGCTTGCATATCATCAAGTACCATGCTCTATACAGAGCGACGATGCTACTGAAGCAGTTTCTTGGCTCGAGTTAGAATCCAGTACGGGTTGCCACTCTGACGCAGGAATTTGGAATTTGGCCAAGGTGCTGGCGATCGCTCAGCTACTCTTCGCAAAGGACATTGTGGGATCAATCACCATGCCTGTGAAACATCAGGATGACAATTTATTGCTGGGTCGCAATTCAAACCCAGGCGAGACAGCTCAGAGGGGAGTTTGCGTATGTCGTGGCCATCCTGCTCAGTTTTGCTTACAGATAGCTTGGTGAAATAAACAAGATATGTTGGGCATTTCAAGGTTTGTGGTTGGGAAAAGCATGGAGAGGGGACATCACGGATATGGAAACCCCTTGGTACCAAGCTTGATTGTTAATGGTTCATTATACTGTGCCTCGGAGATGAGCATTGAAAGGGTACCATCAATAAATAAAACAATGTTGCCTGCATGTGCATTTTCACAGTCCCATTATAACCAAGTGAATACTTTGTCAGGCTGATTAAGCATCACTTCGTTTTATTTTTTTTTTAAATCTATAATACACGGTTTGGGTTTGCCAAGTGCACTCGGCAGACAAAAGCGGAGTCAAAATAAAATGCTATTTCGGTTCTTCAAAGTATGATGACTTTTAGCCGATGATGAAAAATGTGTATTCCATTCATTGACATTCACAACATCTAATTTGAAAATTTAATATTCTTCCATTCAATTAAAATTTAAATGCCTCTGGGGCCATTGCAGGATTGGACGGTGCCTGATCCCCCTTATTTGAATGATTGTCGGTTTTGTTGAAACAAAGTGAATGGATTTCATTTGTAATGGTGCTTAACTCTTGACATAAACAATTCGAATTGATTGTTAATATTTGGTGTTCTTTGAAAAGCATGCTTTGTGATGGTCCACATTATGGGACACACCTGTTATATTTGATGAATTGGTGTTCAGCCTATTTGACTTCTGTACTTGTTTGAAAACTTTGATTTCTTGTTGCCCTCATTTTTGATCAGGCAACTCAAAACAAGTGTTCTTTCAGATATTATGCAACATGTCCAAAGGTTAAGGCAGGATTAACTAAGGAAAGGTTAATCTAAATTCCCAGATCCCTGGAGAATAGATGTTGTTTCCATGAAGCATTTTCCCAAATCTCTTCATCTTAGAAATATGTATGGATTGTATTGAAGCTTTCATTCATCTGAAGAACTTTCTCAGGTTTTTCGATTACAGCTGGTGTTGGCTTAATGGTTAGGGTGGCGGGCTTTGGATCCGAGGGGCCTGAGCTCAAATCCCGCTCAGCTGTTGAATTAATACCAGGTGGGGTTAACTCGGCTTGTCATCCTTCCGAGGTCGGCAAAATGAGTGCCAGCTTGCTGGTATCCTGTGTCGGAGTGGCGACCCGTCCAGGATTGTGCCCAATAGCCAAGGAGACTGCTTAGGCAGCACCAACGCTCTACACAGAGTATGGCCCCAATCTCCTCCTCCGCCTCCTCCTCCTCCTCCTCCTCAATTACAGCTTGTACTACATTTAATATATTTCACTCATAGATGCTAACTTCATTTAAGTTTGTCTACATTGTGATGATACCTGCCTTTTTTAACCTCTTCCAGGATCTGGCTAGATTCTGTCACATAATGATCCATTATTACCTCCACCACCAAAGGTGAAGGAGGTTATGTTTTCCTCCCCTTTCTGTGTGTTTGTTTGTTTGTTTGTTTGTGTGCAGGATATCTCAAAAAGTTGTAGACGGATCTGGATGAAATTTTGTGCACAGGTTCAGTGTGTGACAAGGACGAACTGATAAGATTTTGGTGAAGATCCGAATGCGGATCCGACCACTAGAATTTTTTTTAATTTTTAAAGTGATTCTTCACCATTGAGAGATGGAGCCAAACACGATACATTGAATGATATTTCAAAAATGTGATGGGCCCGATATGTTCTCGTGGATCAGGCATTGCGTGGCGGAGGTATGCGCTCTTCCGAGCGCCCTTCCAGTTTATGATGTTTTCATCCGCTCAAAATTTTGTCTCAATTTTTCAAGCATCTCTAATTTTTCATAAATTTCTGATATCGTCCGGTCGCCATAATCATCGTCCATTAGGTTAGTGTTGATCTTTCCAAAAGGTTTCATCCAGTGGTCTTCTGGGGAGTGGTCTCTGTGTGAAGCTTTGCCAAGTTACCTCATTCTTGCAGAATCCTGCAGTCATGTGTTTGTCATAGAAACTAATATTAGCTGGGTATGCTGTCTCTTCTTTTTAGACAAATTCCAATCAATTTCGTACTAAACAAGACTGCGTATTCAGCATTGCAGTCTTGCCAGGGTATGGAGATTACAGTACATCTGCGTGTGAACTCGCACTCGTGATTACAATAGCCTCTCGCATCGTTTGAGAACCCGTGAAGCTAATTATAAAATGTAATAAACTAAAACCCAATTTTCTTAACATTTAATTTTATTTCATACATTATCCTCGAACTCAAGATTAATTATACAAATGATATATAAAAATAGAGACTTTAGAAGAGATCAAATGAGCAAAGGAAGCAGAATTCAAACCGCAATTTTTTGGATTTTGAAGCAAGTTAACACACTTACATCCAAGCTGTTGAAATTTATTGGGGTGGGGGTGGGGGCAGTGGGAAGCCAATCTGATGCTCAAAGATCAGAAAGATAGAAATGATTGAGACTTGAGGTCTGTTGCAATTATTGATTCCATCGCTTTGTGAAAGAAGAGAAATGCTGACTCATTAAGAGTTAAGAGGATCAGTTTTGGTTGTGTTTTTTTTTTTATGAGTTGAAGTGGCATTGGCCATTTTCCTTGATTCTGTCAGGTGGCCCTCAGAAAATAACCTGGGGAAGAGGGTGGGTAGAGGGGGGGGTTGCCCCCAAAAAGAGGTATTTGCTTTCTTCTCTGAAACTACACACACAATTTTGATGAAACCTGACCACAACTTTTATCACCGTGATGTACCAGGTTTTGTTCACAGCATTTAAATAAAATCCATATGTATTTACTTTCTTTTCCATTACATATTTTGTGGGTCATCCATGCCTCTCAGTGGTTCCCTTGTTATCTTATCCGCCGCCACCATGTGAGCACCGAGAAGTATTTCCCCTGTGTTTGAGTATTATCGTGGTGATGAGTATTTAAGGAACAGTAGCAGTGAGTGATTCAAGATATACAAGGAAGTTGTCCACCTTGGCAGGAGGGAAGTTTACATGCTGTCAGATGTTTTCGGTGAGGAGTTTGATTGGTACAGAACGAGAGGGATGATGCACATTGGCCTTTTCTGCAAATAATTGGTTGAAGCAGTCGACTTTTATATGGAGCAGTGTCTATCATGATCCCATCCTTCAAGATCAAAGGAACAGATGAGGAATATGTTACAGAGACAGATGACCAACTGCCATCAATTTTTTTTGTGGATGTTGAAAGACCTGTGAGTTCAAACCTCAGGTGAGCCTGAGGACAGATCCTCAGTGGTGACTGGCATTGTGGCGAGACTGCAGGTTACCATCAGTAGGATTGGCTTTCCAGGCACAAAAGGCAAACTGCTTCCTGGCGTTGTCTCACTGTATGAATCTTTATACAAGGGACGTGTTGAATAGGATACCGAGAGATGTGAAGGTATGAAATGATGGAAGATACAGTAGTTTGTTGAGTTATTACACGAGATGTGAGATTAAGTTAGAATAGATTTTGATAAGTTAGATAACATTTAGAGAAGAAAATAGATTCGAAAATTAGATTAGTTGCTGCCAGTGTGACATATGAAACATAACTTTCAATCCCAACAAATTTCACTCGCCCACCATGTCGCTCCGGAATTATCATCATATGAACCTACCTATCTATTCCCATTGTTACCCACTGGAAAAGGTTCTCTTTAACTTCTAGGCCTCACTATCAGCCATGACCTCCATAACTAGTTAACATACAAGGGCTTTGTGCATAGCTCAATAGAGTACTCCTCTCCACTAAGGGCTTGCGTCCCACCATCACATCTATCTCCTGCATTCTGTGAAAACGAATGCCCTCAACATTATTGGCATCTCCAAAATTGACACAAATGAGGTGTGCAGGTAGGTCTTGAGTCACTGTATCAGGACAGGGTTGCGAGGGTGGGGGTACGAGTTATGGGGGTAGAGGTAAGAAGTTAGAGGTAATAGAGGTGCAGGCAGGGATACAGGCAGGAGGTGCCAGAGGGGACAGGAATGACATGATAGGAGAGGATGGATCTGTGTGCCTGCACATATGATAAGATGGTTTCTGTCTCAGTATACCGATGTCGGCAATGAAGCCACACACACATTCATAATTTAATCCCTCCTCGTGGCTCATACTTCATCCCTGTGGTGTAATGTGCAAATGACCCTTTATCATTCCTTTCTTCACTCATGAATAAAAACTACATCTCTTTCCTCATTGATCATACACATACACATCATTGGTCCTGGGCTGGGAGCAATCATTTCCACATTATACAATATACATTCAGCTTTGTCAAACATGGTGAGAGGGTGAAAGCTCTTGACAGCACAGTAAAACTACAGTGTTTTACAGCATTAGGATGATTGCCATTTACTAACATGCTTGTGACGTTTCATTTTCTTCCTTTCCTTAGATCAGCCAAGTTCTTGGAAATGAGCAGAAATTTCCTGTTCGCCATCCTTTTGGACTAAGGTAAGTGCTTTTGGACAATGAGTGAACTCATTTCGGTGAGCTCGATGGTAGTCATTTTGCCTCAAAGCGATGTTTTCCAAACAAAGGTTTATGCACAAGGTTGAAAAAGTGTCCTTAGAGTCATTACATTTGAGTTACAGCTGTGCCAGAGGTTGAAAACAATGCTTCTTATAGGTGCCCGAGAAAAGCCTGGCGTTGGCTTAGCGGTTATGGAGGCTGGCTTGGGATCCTGGGGTCCTGGGTTCAATCCCTGTCGTCCACTGATGTTGTCTGTTGAATTATCACCAGGTAGGGTTGTCTCTGCCCGTCATCCTTCCTAGATCCTTGAAATGAGCACCAGTGTATTAGTAATAGCGGCACTGCATCAGTGGCACAGCCATGTCCATAACCAATGATGCAACCAGCAGCCACACGCTGCACACGAGTGAGAGAGTGCTGCAGATACTGCAGCTGTGCATTTTTATTTCTCCTGTGATCATAGGGTTCAGGAATGAGTTTAACATTAAACAAATAAGCATAGAATTAATCACGTGCAAAAGTGTTTCTTACAAACCCGAATAAAGTGCGATTTACTGATAACTTCAGGTTGAACTAAATTGGCAGGACCACTGCAGTAATAATAATAATAATAATAATAATAATAATAATAATAATACCATTCATTTGGCACCATAAAGGCACATAGGGCAACTGAGGCAGTCTCATTGGCAAGGAGTACAGTCCTGGACGGGTCACCACACCGACGCGGGTTACCCTGAATGGTATTTACCCCAGTGCACTGGTACTCATTTTGCTAATCTTCAAAAGGATGACAGGCTGAGTCACCCCCACCTGGTATTAATTCAACTGTAACAGGTACTCAAACTCATGACGCTGAGGTCCCAAGCCAACCACCTTAACCACTTATCCAACACCAGGCTTGTTGTCACCACAATAGGAACATGAAATTTGTTATAATTATCCGTTTTCTGACCACAACTGTCACACAAACCTGAAATTGCAAGGAGTACTTGATAAATAAAGACAGAGTTGGGTTCATTGCATGCTTATATATATATATATATTGCTAAGAGGCCAAGCTTACCGCTATATCAATTATTTTTTAAATGGACGAGAACAAACGTTTTGAGTGTTGAGAGGCTGTTGACTCATCGGAGAACAAAAACTTCTAAATTTCAATGTCATCACACTGAGGTGTTACCATTCTCTGGCATTTGAATGGTGTGAGAGCTAACAGGAGCATATTTCATTCACCTGTGATGGCAGCCACTTTTTAATAGATGGTTTTTTTTTTCCCCCTTGCCAGAGAATGCCAGGCTGTTTCTGCCATAGTCTTCACATCTATGGGGATAATGGTGAGTGCTGTAATGTGTCACATTCCTCTTTTGGTTCTTTCTTTCTGTGAACAACTTGCGTCATCTGTAAGAATGGTCATGGGCCAGTTTTGAAAAATGAGGGGCCTCGCTCGATTATGCTCGACCCCAATTACAGTTGACTCTCTCCAATTTGAATACTTGTTAATTTCAATCCAACAATTTGAATAGGGTTTTATGTAAAATGTTCTCATTGATTCAACTGCCAACAATTTATATTGAGTATACTCCTTTTTAAGTTGGACTTATCATTTATACTGCAGTGTTACCATATAATTTGGCTGTATAACAATTATCACCAATGTCTATTCACATACACTATGTCATTGCAATACATTGGGGCTGTTCTTAGAACTTCCAAGAATGCAAAATGATGATGGACATGTGAACACAAATTGAACATGTATGTATGTTTGTATATGTATATATATACAGGGTGTTCCAAAAAAATATACAACTTTTCATCTGCAAAGAGGATGGTCACAACATGTATTTTTTTAAAAGATAGATGGCTGGATAGAAAGCTGAAAGGTTGAAGTTTATTGTACCAATGTCAAAATTGCCACCAAAATTTAAATTTTGGTATAGAATCGTCGTTTTCTTTTGGACCACATGTTCGACGTAGGCTCCATGTTGTCCGATCACTGCCTGCAAATGCGTTGTGATGTTCTCCATCACTTTGGGAAACGTTTCCTGAGGAATGTTCTGGATTTCTCGGTGAATGTTTTCCTTCAGCTGATCAAGAGTCTGAGGCCTAGGGTTTCCATAGAACTTGTCCTTGAGATACCCCCACAAGAAGATGTCTGGTGGAGTAAGGTCAGGGGAATACGGTGGCCACTCAATATCTTCGTAGAGGGAGATAAAGCGGCCCTCAAAATGTTGGTTGAGAAAACTCCTTGTTTCCTTGGCTGTATGGGGCGGTGCCCCATCCTGCTGGAACCACTGGGTTCTCATCTGGATCAGGATGTTTCTCCGACGGGCCTGAGTACGCAGCTCAGGCAGATAGAATTCCTGAATCATTTTGCGATAGTTCCTCTGGTTTATCGTGCAAGTGCGTCCCTGGTCATCTTCAAAGAAGTATGGACCAATTATCCCATTCCAACCAACCGCCACCCACATGGTGACTTTGAGAACAGATCGAGGTACCAGTTCAGTTGATGCATTACCAGGATTTTCAGTTCCACAGTACCACAGGTTTTGCTGGTTTACCTCCCTGGACAAGTGAGCATGGCATTCGTCCGTCATGTGAAGTTTTTTGAGGAAGTCTGCATCTTCCTCCAACTTTCCTGAGAACCAAGTGGCAAAGTCTAGTCATTTGCGTTTCTGTTGATCAGTAAGCACCGTTTCCGTTTGAATTTTGTATGGAAAGGCATGAATGTCTTGGCGAAGGATCCTCTGAACGGTGCTCTTATGAATGTTTGTCTCGGCAGAAAGTCGTCGAATCGATTTTTTTTGGACTCTGAACGACCGCCTGTCTCACCATTTCCACATTTTCTTCACTACGACCTGTCCTCTTCCGACCACTGTGACCCTTGTGAAGGTCACAGATGGTTCCCACATTGGTAAACTTTGCGATGGTGCACTTTATTGTCCGAAAGTTTGGTGCATGGCGCAAGTGGATACCGAAATGTCTCGAGTAAAGACATTGCACCTGTATGACACTTTTCGTCTGGTGCCAAAGTTCAACAATTTTCATCTGTTGTTGTACGGTCAGTCTTGGCATTTTTCTTGCACTTGATAGGTATCAAAATAAACTTCAGGGTCTCTGCAACAAGAAATGAAGCATTAGTGACAAAATTACTGCTTTTTTAGGATCAAACGAAGCATTTTAAAAGTTGTATATTTTTTTGGGACACCATATATATGTATGTGTATATATAAATACACATGTATGTATATGTATATGTATATGTATATATATATATATATATATATATGTATGTACATATATATATATATATATATATTCAGATGTATATGTAAATATACATGTATGTATGTATATTTGTATATATACATATATATATATATATATATATATATATATATATATATATATATATATATCTTCTTCTTCTTCTTCTTCTTCTTTCGGCTGCTCCCGTTCGGGGTCGCCACAGCGGATCATCCGTATGATCCGCATCGTGATTTGGCACATGTTTTATGCCGGATGCCCTTCCTGATGCAATCCTGGTCGCCTCTTACGACACCGGGATATGGTACACCTATTTTAACCGGGGTATACACCGGCCCAGTATACTGGTATAAATATATATATATATATATATATATATATATATATATTTTTTTTTATATATATGTATATGTGTGTATATATATATATATATATATATATATATATATATATATATATATATATATATATATATATATGTTTGTATATACAGGAGAAAATCGATATAACGCTAGCGTTGTATCGCTTGTACTGATATAACGCTCATACACCTTGGACCCCCAAAAATACTACTATTTCATGTTTAAACGCAAAAAAGTGAGAAAATAGAGACAAAGTTAGTCCAAAATAGCGCTAAGTGGCGAAAAAAATTCAAGCTGTCATCGCCCTGTGTTGAGTTGACATGTGGTGTGAAAATACTCACGAGCTGTCATCTTGTCGCACCTTTCCCGTATAAATTTCGAAGCTGAGATGAACAAAATCAATTCAATTCAAATCATCATAGCATCCGTATCTCCTGTAACTCACGTTCATGTTCCCTTCTAACACCATACAACACAGTCCACAACGTAAGTACAGTACTGTACTGTACAAGATTGACTAATGTTCACGTGCTCTACCGCCCACATCCTTTCGGAAGAGTTGTCAACAACTTAAATCTAAGCTCCCGTTACATCTCCTGTACCATTTCTTCGACATCTTCATCACCTACCAGCCGAGAAATCTTCAAATTTGTTAGTTTTGTTTTCTCTGATCAGTTCAGCGCCGCCATGCCAAAGCGGAAGTGTTATTCCATAGAGGAGAAGCTACACATAATTAAACGGATACGGAATGGTGAAACTCAAGCGACCATCAGCAAGGATACAGGCATCGCCGGTTCAACTCTAAGAGGATGGTTGAAGGATGAAGAGAACATCAACAGCTTCATCGTCACTTTCAACTCCAATGAAGGGATGAAGAGGAAGAGGGTCAAGCTTGGCAGGGATCAGGAGTTGGACCAGGAACTATTCAATTGGCTCTGCAAGTCTAGAGAGCTTGATATACCCATCTCAGGCACCATCCTCCTTCATCAGGCCAAGAAGTTCAACAAGGATCTTCACAAGGAAGAGAGAGGTGAAGATGCTGACTACAGCTTAACCAGGGGGTGGCTGCAACGCTGGCAGGATCGACATGGGGTCCACATGAACCAACAACATGGAGAGGCCAAGTCTGCAGACCTTGAATCTGCCAAGAACTACCTCTCTGTCTTCAATGAACTAATCAAAGACAACAACTTCACAAAAGACCAGGTTTTCAATGCAGATGAAACTGGTCTGTACTACAAGACCCCTCCAGACAGAACTATGGACCTGGATGACAACCCATCAAGAAAGACTGGACACAAGAAGCCAAAGGACAAAGTCAGCCTCCTTCTCTGTGCCAACAGGTCAGGGTCTCTGAAGATGACCCCGTTGGTCATAGGGAAGTCACTAAACCCCAGGTGTCTACACCATGTCAACAGATCCCTCCTTCCCTGCATTTACACCAACACCAGGAAGGCTTGGATGACAGGAGCCTATTTCAAGGACTGGTTCTTCCAGATGTTTTGCCCTGCTGTGCGGAAGCACCTGAGAAAGCTTGGGCAAGAAGAGAAAGCTATCCTCCTCATTGACAACGCCCCATCTCATCCATCAGGAGACATCTTAAAGTCCAAGGATGGGAAGATCTTCGCTTCCTTTATGCCCAAGAACACCACCAGAAAGATCCAGCCTTTGGACCAGGGGGTCATCAACTGTTTCAAGCTATTCTACAAAGATCAATTATACGAAGCTATGGCCAGGGAGCAGAAAGAGATGACCGTCTTCCTCAAGGCCATGGACGTTAAGAAGACGATGGAGTTTGCAGGGCCAGCCTGGGAGAAGGTCATCAAGGACACCATCATTAACTGCTGGAGGAAAGGCCTAGGTCCTCCCAAGTCTGATAATGAGGAAGACTTAAATGGGTTCTCCAAGGAGGAGGTGGGCAGGTCTGCCATCACTGCCCTCAACCTTGCCCCTGGCACATCAGCTCTTGATGCTCTCCAGGCCTGGGTTGATCAAGAAGAAAGAGACCTGGCTGAAGAACTGCTCAGAGAAGAACAACTGTCAACTGGAGAGGAAGAGGAACCCCTAGAGGAGTCGGAAGAAGAAGAGGCACCAGTTGAACCTCTCCCCCAGCTTCTCCACTCCAAAGCTGAACAGTCTTTCCTTTATGGTCTTCGTTGGTTGGAGTCCTTGGATGAGCAGGAATGCCCCAATCTTCGTTTGAAGATACACCAGGTTAAAATCCTTCTGGATGACACCCAAAGACTCTCAAGAGCATCCATGAAACCAACCAAGATCACCAATTTCTTCAAGAAATAAATTCCGAATTCTTCAAGATATAAATTCCGTATCCATTTTGTGATTAAGGAAGCATAAAATATTTTACCGATTTTTGTGATAATGTACGTTTTGTATTTTTTATTTTGTAAGTAATGTTCGATTGTACATAAAAAAAAATATATTCTATATGCATTCAATTCCTGTGTTTATTTCTTGTTTAAAAAAAAGAAAAGAAAATAACTTGACCGCTTCGTCATCAACCCCAACAATCCAAGATGGCGGACGTACATGTCCACGTGTTTTGGCTCTGGTTTGTATGTAATATAAAATATTTTTCACTTCATCAGTATAGCGCTGTATCATTTATAACGCCCTAGTCGCTTTGGACCCCACCGGTGAGCGTTATATCGATTTTCCACTGTATATGTATGTATATGTATATGTATATGTATATGTATATATATATATATATATATATATATATATATATATATATATATATGTACATATATATATATATATATATATATATATATATATGTATATTGTTGTGGAAATGGCCCTTAGTATGCTATTAAATATAGGAATAGCCCAGATCCCCCCATTAAATGCATGTTTAGTCAGGTTGTTTGGTAAATGGACGCTACATGTGTGTGGGGAGATGTAGGAAGCATGTTTATTGTTTGTGCGGTGGTGGTGTACCGAGAGCTTCTTCTTCCTTCCTTCCCCTCTCCGGACGAGGCCCCGCCCAGTTGGCTGAGAGGGAGTGGCCTCGAGAGGGAAGTGAAACTAAGGGGAGGAGCAAGTGGGCTTCGAGATTGGCAGAAAAGGAAAGCCAGTGGTGATCCTCAGAAAGAGAAACTGAACCTGAGCGTGCCGGGTCTGCCTTCTGTGGCCTGGAGAAGCGAGCCAGGGCGAAGGAAAGGCAGGGAAAAGACTGCATGAGGTCTGTCTGCCCTCGGCTGGATGAGAGACGACTGGTGGGAGTCGTGATCTGCTGTGTGGGGGACGGCTGTGTCTGTCTGCGATCTGCTTCGTGTAGGAGGCCTTGTGAACAGGCCAGGCCTGGACTTGAATGCTGGACCTTGTGAGAAACCAGCTGAGACCCACCATCGATCTGACGGTCTGGTGCAGTCGACCTCGCGGGTTCTCAATGCGCAAGAGTGCATGCGTGAGGTCTGCGACAAATGGACGACGCCTCCATTTTGCCACGCGGCGTGCTCGAGCTTGGAGCTCGAATCCGTGGACATCGGCTTGTGATGAGCCACATTCGTGCTTTTGACACTTTCCTCTCGTCCATGAAACATCACCAAATACTCTGTCTGCATGCTGTCCATGTCTTGTTTGCATGTCGTTTAAGTTCCCTTCGAACTTCCCTTATCCCTTCTCCCTTTAAGTTTCGTTTAAGTTCCCTTATCTCGTTAGAGTTCCCTTCAAAACCCGTAATCCGTAGTTCCCTAGTTAACAACGGGTTATAGATTGATGATAACATTGTTGTGAATGTTTTGCTTGTGTTGTGTTCCCCGATGTTACCCAATAAATCTGGCTGATTCGTATGAAGTTTCCGCTTTGAATCAATTCGTGCCACGTCGAGGAACGATCCGCTCGATTTGGATATAAAACGAAAATGGTTACAGACTGGCAGAATTCGCTCGGTATCTGACAAAACCAGTCTGTCTATTTCCCCAACTGGTAAGATCCAGGGGTATGTTGGTATCGCGGTTCGAGACGCGTGACCCGAGGCCTCTGCCGAACCAGCCGGCGTTGTAACCCCGGAGACGGCGGTGGTTAGGGTGGCACCAAATCTGTAACATATGGCTATCAAGAGTCGGGTGCGAATCCCGCCACCGCTGAATCCTCAACAACATATATATGTGTATGTATATATGTATATATATATATATATATATATATATATATATATATATATATATATATATATATATATATATATATATATATATATATACTAGGTGAATGCACCTGGCACTGCCCGGGTTCTTTTTGAATGAATTTAATCTTCTATACATATGTCTGACGCGAGCAGAGTATCAGTTCCCTATTGGGCCATGGCAGTCATAGGCTAAGGGGGTTGGTGAGGGGGAAATACATCCCCTCCCCCCCCCCCCCGCTGAGGGGCCTTGCCACATAGCCTATAACCTTCCTGGGGCTCATCCCGACATTTTTTGTTTCAGTGGTTAGCTCCTATCTTTCACCTTTCAGGAGATTAGCGCGTGCAGACAAACAAACAAACAAAAACTTAAAATCATATGTTAGATATATTGTATATGGCGTTGGCCCCATGTCAATTGGCTGAACTTGAAAAATTTACGTTACAAAATCAGGTGATGACGTCATAATTCGGAAAACAGAAGTCGGAAGTATAATTCTTTTACATCGGGACACTCCCGGGTACATGTTCTGTCAGCATGTGAAGTTTGGTGAGGATCAGTCCAGTACTTTTCGCATGCATAGGTCACAGAGAAACACACAGACACACAAACAAACACACTTTCAACTTTATATATATTGATATGTCTATATATATATATATATATATATATATATATATATATATATATATATATATATATATATATATATATATATATATATTTGTTGTTGTTGTTGTTCGTCTTTCGGCTTCTCCCGTTAGGGGTCGCCACAGTGGATCATCCGTTATGATCCGCACACTGATTTGGCACAGGTTTTACGCCAGATGCCCTTTCTGAAGCAACCCTGGTCGCTTCTTACGACACAGGGATAAGGATTTGGTTTCGCTGTGATTCCGGGCTGCCCTACACCCTCTCATAGCGCGGCCCAGCACAGGGCTCCCGTCCTCAAGCGATCCTTCAACCCAAGCCTCCGAGTCGCCGGATGACAGGCGCACACCACTACGCCCGGTGTGTGTGTGTGTCTGTGTGTGTGTGTGTGTGTGTGTGTGTGTGTGTGTGTGTGTGTGTGTGTGTGTATGTATGTATGTATGCATGTATGTATATATATATATATATATATATATATATATATATATATATATATACAGGTAGTCGTCAACTTACGACCTATGCGACTCATGACTGTTCGACTTTACGACCACTTTACGACCAGAATGCTCCGTGTCTGCCCACTCGGACTGCTCAGTTTCCGCCCCAGCGCCTGCCATTGCTCGCATGTTCGCTTGGTCTCAAGATGTCATCCCCAAGATTTCTACCAAGAGGAAATTATCTTTGTCTACTCCTCAACCTGCCAAGAAGGAAAGAAAGGCCATTGATCTCGCCACAATATGTATATATATATATTTCTTTTGTGTTTCAGTATATATACGAGGTGTGTTCAAAAAGTATCCAACCTTTGTTCATAAAAAATACTCGTATCCAGATACAACAAACTTACACTAATCTCCTTCTAAGTAATCCCCTTGGGCTGCCACACACTTCTCCCGGTTCTGCCACTGTCGGAAGCAGCGCTGGAACACCTCTTTTGGGATGGCGCGCAGCTGGTCTGTCGCATTCTGCATGATGTCTTCTCTGGACTGAAATGTCGTCCCTTTCAGGGGCATTTTTAGCTTGGGGAAAAGCCAGAAGTCGCATGGAGTCATGTCGGGAGAGTAGAGAGCCTGACGAAGCACAGGTGCGTTCTGTTTGGCCAGGAAACTCTGTATCAAATGTGAAGAATGGGTGGGTGCGTTATCGTGATGGAGCTGCCAATTGACCGCTGCCCACAGGTCTGGCGGTTTGCGTCGCACAGCGTCACGAAGGTGACGCAGTCCCTCTTGGTAGCATTCTGCATCAGCAGGGTCCTCACTTGGTCAATCACGATCTTATTTCGGGATGTTGAGTGCCTACCAGAACGTGCTTCATTTTCCACTGATGTGCGACCATCTTTGAAGTGGTTGTACCACTCTTTTATCTGTGTGCTGCCCATTGCTTCATTCCTGAAGGCCTGTTGAATCTTGCGGATTGTTTCCACTTAGGAATCGCCAAGTTTTACACAAAATTTGATGCAGTAGCGTTGTTCAAGTTTTTCCGTCATTTTGTCAAAAAGAAAATCCGACGGTGCTCACTTACACTTCCTCACTCATCTGCGGTCCGTCGGCGACTGACAGCTTCTGCAGGCGGGAAAATGTTCACGCATATGAATTAGGATCGCCTACATACGTGCACCAAACCATGCCTCCCTAGCTTCATTTGTTTACGCACGAAAAATTAAGGTTGGATACTTTTTGAACACACCTCGTATATATACTGAAACACAAAAGAAACTTACCACTTGTTTGAAATGTAATAAAATTGTAACAGTTCAAAATAAAACAAACCAACAATTGCTAATTGAAACATTGGCATTTTATTGATGACATGTCAAGTTTTTGACCAAGATGCACCATCTCATAAGTTTGTTCTACAGTACAGAACAGCACAGGGTGCAATATCAGTCCCCTTTCAATAGCGTGTGTGGCCACCATTGTTTTGGATACAGGCAGTGCATCGTCGGCGCATACTGCCTACCAGTCTTTGGATGGATTGCTGCTGGATTCTGTCCCACTCAGTCCTCAATGTCTGAAGCCATCTGACTTTGGACCATCTGCCTGTCCTGCCTTGCAGTGATGACTCTTGGCCTCCCTGATCGAGGTCTGTCATCTGCAGAGTTGTGGAGGGTGTCTCTGTCCACCAGGGCCAATATCGTATAGTGTGAACAGCCAAGGTGACATGCCACCTCACGGTAGCTCAATCCGCCTTGCAGTATGCCCAAGGCACACTGCCATTGATCTCTTGACAATCGTGGCATGTTGATTGAAATGCCCATTTTGCACTGGCCCTTTTAAAGCCAATATCAAGACATCACGTGCAGCTCATTAAAATCATCCCGTACCCCTTGGCTAATCACTGACAGTCAAAACGGCTGTTCAACAGCTGTGCTCTGAAGTGACCATTGAAGGTTCAAGTGACCATCCGTGACCATTTTGTCTGACAGTGAGGACACTATTGTCCACAAATAAGTTCACACATTTACTACACGCAGTGTTATTGTTGATATTTGAAAGTTTAAAAGGTGGTAAGTTTCTTTTGCGTTTCAGTATATATATATATATATATATATATATATATATATATATATATATATATATATATATATATATATATGTATATATATATATATATATACATATATATATATATATATATACATATATATGGATGGATGTATATGTATATATATACATATATATGGATGGATGTATATGTATATATGTATATGTATATATGTATATGTATAGGTATATATATATATATGTATGTATATTGTGTGTGTATATATATATATATATATATATATATATATATATATATATATATATATATATATATATATATATATATATATATATATATATATATATATATGGATGTATGTATATTGTGTGTATATATATATATATATATATATATATATATATATATATATATATATATATATATATATATATATATATATATATATATATATGGATGTATGTATATACTCAGATTTTTCCTTCTGGATTTCTGCAATTCTAGCACATTCTTATATGACAGATTGCCATAAGAAGCAAATCTTGGTCAAAAGCAGGAAGTTTTGAGCAGTTTCCATATGTTTTTATTGTATGGCCAGATGTGTTTTCGGAAGGTGTTTGCAGATGACATCTCATAAGCACTCACTTTTTCAATGGCAATTGTATTTGTGCCATGTGTGGAACAAGAACGCTTGTTGAGCCAAGATGGCAGCAGAGAATTTTCAGTCTTTGCTTGCTATCGAGCTCTGTATAATTGAGCTGTGCTTCAGGTGAAACATTGCTTCCCCCACCAAGCCATCAAAGTCGACTTACTTTTATTGTTTTAGTTTTCTGTAGACTTTAAATGCCTGTAATTTGATATGATTGGTGCAGAAACTTGAGGCGTTCCTTCTTGAACTCACACATTGTGTCACCCAAGGAATGAAGCAAGATGGCAAATGAACAAACGGAAATACAGCATTGTGTTTACTATCTTAAACAGTGCTATACTGGATTATATTTCTTGGAACAATTGTCGTATAATTTATCTTCCATATCATTCGGAAGTAGTAATATGCTACGTGAGTTCACTAACTACTGTGATGACACCGAATAAGCAGAGAAATTCAATGAATCATGAAAATGAGGTTCAGGGTTAAGGTCACTGCTGGGATTTGTGAAAGGGCTTGCCTTGTGGTTAGCAGATACAATAGTGCTGGAGTTAATATTTTAGTGCTGGAAATAACGTTAAATTATTTGATGTATATGTAGGTTATTTGAAAAAGAGTGATGCGACTTTAAATGTTTATTTACAAAGAAACAGGAGGGGAGGAGATTAGGACCATACTCTGTGCAGAGTGTTGGTGCTGCTTTCGCAGTCTCCTTGGCTATTGGGCACAATCCTGGATGGGTCGCCACTCCGACACAGTATACCAGCATGCTGGCACTCATTTTTCCGACCTCGGAAGAATGACAGGCCGAGTTAACCCCACCTGGTATTAATTCAACAGCTGAGCGGGATTTGAACTCAGGACCCTAGAATCAAAAGGCCACCACCCTAACCAATAAGCCAACAACAAGCATAAAGAAACAGAAGCCTCAGGAAAGTAAACCAAACATCTCTTGAAAGCTTATGACATTGTATTTTCTATCACTGATTGCTGTTGGAGTTGGTGAGAACCCAAGGTCTGAAAAATGGCATTTACGCAAAATCCTTGTAATTGACATTCTCGATGTGTGCCCTCTCCACGGTTCAGACAGGCATTGATCCTGACTCCAAAGATCTGTCCAAATTTCCTGTAGATCTCATGTGGCACTGCCTGGAGGTAGTCTGACACCACCTGCTTCAGATCATCCAGTGTGGCAGAGCAATTGGCATGGACAGAGCCCTTGGCAGCCCCCCAGAACCAGAAGTCCAGAGGGTTCGAGTCTGGGCTATGGGTGTCCCGTCATGAGCGGTTTCCTTGACCAATAACATTCCCTGGCGGACTACACAATACGTTGGGAATCAGTGGAGAGATTAAGGTGGTAGTAGTAGTAGTAGCAGCAGCAGCAGCAGCAGCTTAGCATGGCATTGGCTGCATTCATTGCTGCACATTCATCTTCATAAGGGGGCCATTTTCGTTATGTATGTAAATATTGTGTAATTTTTGACCACTCACTCCTCGACCCCACCACATGCTTTATCCATACCACTTCCCTTCATTCTCTTACTCCTGTCTTCTCTCAAACTTATTTCAATTCACCCTCATACTCCCCTACCCTTCTTTGATACTTGCCAACTATCCCAGGCTTTCTGATTTCCCAATTGTCCTATGCTTCCTTTGATGTCCTGCAAATAATGTCTCGATGTCCCATAATGTTCTTGAAATATCTTGAGCCAGACAGACTTGCACAATAGAAAAAGTCAGGATTACAGCCTGAGTGTGCAGTGCAGGACTGCCATCCAGATCTGACATGTATCGTTAATTTTGAATCTGTACCTTCATACATGTGTATTGTTATTAGGTAGTCTTAGCATGCTGCAGTCATGAGAACAATGCACAAGTAGGTTCACACGATGTTATTGCAAGCCTTTATAAATACCCACATACATAAGTGGGAGCAATTTCAGAGTTACAACTGTGCTCATGCATATTACCCATTTTTGTGGCATCAAGGTTAATGACAGGCGAAGTTACAATACCAGTCATTTCATTAATGAAACGTCACTGAGATCTACAAAATAGGCAATGTAATGACACAAAAGCTGCAACCATGCAGAAAAAAAAACAATAAATTAAATCGATTGTGTATATTTGTTTGTGTCAATTAGGCAGTCTGTTTGTTTTGAAGCAAAACCTATTATTATGTATTGCTATGTCATGCAGGGGCTTTGTAATAGCTTGTGCCCAGGGAAAGTGAACAAAATGATTGGAATATTTCCACTCTATCCAGGGAATGGACAACTTAGGGGTTGGCAAGTATGTCCTTTCTCTTTTGCAGCAACCTTCCTTCTTTTTATTTTCTCACTTTTAGTTTTCTTATTTAGCTGTTAGTTTTCTCACCCTCTTCCCATTTCACTTTGCATACATAATAAAGAGATAGCCCTTCAGTCTTTATTTGACACTATTGGAATCTCTTGAAACATCTACGCTTTACACACCGATTGTATGTATACATTATGTACGGCGTAAATCTTGCACCTTTGTTCCAAATTGGGTCATTGCGGTTTTTCGGTCACATTTTCACATGGTCACAGAGTGTCACATGGCACTCTGCAGTGAACTTTCCTGAACATCTCTTGCATCTTCGCATCCATAATTTTGCCAGTTAGGGAATCTCTTTGTAATTTTCTGCTTACTCATTACTCCTTCAATACCCCACATCAATCACCATCCCATTAAAATGGACTTCTTCCTTGTATAATCTACTCTAAGAAATAAGGCAAATCTGGTCAATACAGGAGTTTTTGAGCACTGTTTTGTGGTGTTTCTTTCAGCAGTCCCTCGTGCTCTACAGTGCACTTCACTGCTTGAGTTCCAATAAGGGCCAGACAGGTAAGTGGAGCGCAACTAGATTGTGTTAGTTGATGAGTACAGATGAGTGCAGACTTCATGTAAACCAACCTATTTTATAATGTTCATGGTGTTGTACTGGATAAAACAATATTCATATCAGCCTGTATACTGTATTCAGACTTTTTTTTATTCTACATGGTGGTATTTATAGGGGCACAGCATCATTATTTAGACTATGAAAGCATATTTAGCTATGCTGTTATATGCCGAGCAGGGGAAGCAAAGTTTTTTATTTTTTTTTTAATTTTTTAATTTTTTTTTTATTTCGTCAATTCAAATTGATCTCTGGAACGTATCTATTCAAATTGTTGAGAGTTGACTGTATTCACAATTTTCAAACTGATGAGAGTCCACTATTATTTTGTTCTCAGAATATATTATTTATTGCCAGCTGTTATGTTTGAAATTCAGTGGTTTCTTTTTCTTTTATCTTTTGGTTTGCTGTCTTTCTTTTTACTTTTTGTATGAATCCTTTGCTTTTACTGCCCCCCCCACCCCCCCCCCCCATTCAATATCTTTTTTTTCTTGAGGGTTTTCTGTTTTCTTTTGTTTTGTTTTGTTTAGATATTTACAAAGGAATGTTTGTTTTTCTCTAATAATTCATCGATGTTCTTGGTATTTTTTGCACACCATATAAGCATCTTCAACCTTGTTCTTCAATTCCCCATTCTTTGTGTCAGGCACTTGGTTTTCCAGAACCACTTTCAGCTATGATGTTTGGGGATGGTGATCTGGAGAGCCCTCTGGCAATGAGAATGTATGGAGGGACACTCATCAGTATGTAACTATAAAACAAAAACATTCCATTGCACATCTATGGATTTACAGCATATCAGCCATTGCAATTGTAGTCCAAAAAATTGACATGAATTCCAAGGCAAAGTAGCAACATTTATTGGTTTAAAAATCGTTATTGGATCGTTGAAATATGACGAATTATTTGTTGTGGATGATTGAACAATATTCAGATTGAATGCAGATTTAATGTGTAATGACACGAACTGATGAAAAGAAATGGATTACAATCTATGCAAAGCAGTCCCTGTGTGTTTGTAATTCCATCACATTTAATTAACCTCATTCAGCTGAAACATCAAAGATTTTAACGTACAACAACATAAAATTGTCCATCTTTTTTTTGCACTACCACTTATCATTCTCACTTCTGTACCCATACAAAAATACACTGCCTTCAGAAAGTATTTACACCCCTTTAGTGGGGTAGCTTAGCAAAATGAAGAGGACATTCTGGATAAAAGCACCAACTTTTTTCTAACTTTATTCGCTCATATTCTTCAGGTTTTTCTATTGTAACCAAAAAATGTGACATGGATGGAGCTTCCATTGGCCTCAGTGAAACATTGACCAACACTCATCTCGCACCCCCCCTCCCCCTAATTGTATTCAAACAAGTTGGGTCACCTGATCAAGATCAGGTTATTTTTACTTCAACAAATCAGTAAGAACATTGATCTTTAAAGCTGCAACAAATATTAATCTGGGAGTGCAACATTGCAATGATTGTGAAATGGCATCATTTCCTTATTTGACGTCATACAGGATCATGTGATGAGTACTTGCATTCAATGTAGCCGTTTGGTGACTGTGAACCTTTATGAAATAATTTACAGAATATAAATACGCAAATGCAATTGGTTTGATGCCTGACAAAAAAATTCCCCTTCAAACGTGACTCGGGAGTGCCGATGTGAAAGACAAGCTCTGCCTCTCTCCTTGCCAATAGGTCAGAGCAGCATTATGTGTTGTTTTAACATTGACTTGATTAAGCATTGCAATTTTTTTATTGTAACGTTGACTGAGTGGGTGTTACAATAATGTTGTATCTGGAGTAAATTTTGAGGCAATTGGCCCAGCAGTATGGTATTGTATGTAAATCAAAGAAAACGTTTCATTGAGAAACAACAATATATGTATGTATATATTTATATATGTATGTGTGTGTGTGTATGTATATGTATATATGTATATATATATATATATATATATATATATATATATATATATATATATGTATATATGTATATATGTATATATGTATATATATATATATATGTGTATATATATATATATATACATATATATATATATATATATATATATATATATATATATATATATATATATATATATATATTGTTACGGCTGTGGAAATTCGCATTGCAACATGAAGGGCCTGCAGGTGAGATATCTCGATAGGTACATGTGTAGTTAGCCCAAACCCGTTGTATAGAGGGAATTTATGTGATTCATCCTGGCTGCGACGCTTTGAGTTAGCCATTTTTTCTTTTCTGTCATTATTTTGAACCAACCACGTCTCATCCGCCATCACACAACAACCACCTTAACCACCACCCAGCCATCGTCACCAACTACAACCACGCTCCAACCCGCAGACAACAACCACAACGCCAACTCTCACCACAGAAGACCCTCCACCACTTTTGCCTTTACCTTCACGAATTCATCCCACATCATCGCTTCCACAGCCATTCCCGCACCACCTGTGAACACTGAACGCCGGGCTGTCTCGGGCCCGTTCGGCGATTGGTGCCGAACGCACCAAGCCGCGAGCGCGAATGGCGGCCTTTCCGAGGGGAAATTCGGATCAGAAACTTCTCCTCTGTCCAATTGGCGAGCGTGGGGCGGTTTGGCCCCGCCTCCAAGCGTGTGTATGTGAAGTCCATATATGCAAATTTTAGGATCAGGAGAGGTTCATGCCCATATTTGCCTGACCAATGGCTGACCGGGGGGGGGGCGGTGTGGCCCCGCCTCCAATCGTGTTCTGATCCTAAAATTTGCATATTGGCTGCTCCTGCTGCCTATAAAAAGGCGAGCGCAAGGCGAATGCGAGAGAAGAGAGTTGGGTTTTGGAGTTGCTTGGAGAGTGTCGTCGAGAGGTTGCTCTTGGGGAAAAGGAGCGTTGCGTTGGCGGAGTTCAGGGGAGTGAGCGCGGTGGAACTGCAAGCAAGGGAGCTCGGGTCCGAGGCAAGAACGACGGCGGTCGGCGACGAGGTTGCGGTGTGGGGGATCACTCGTCTCGTCGCGGGACCCAAGTCAGCCAGCCATTCCCCTCCCCCAGGGCATCAACAATTCCCCCTTTCCCCCGCGCTGAGATAGTGCAAAAGGGGGCCCCGTTCCCACCCCACCCCAAACGTCGTGCCAACGAAACCTGCCAAGGGGCACGGAGTCGGGGCACAGCTGCGCGGCCACATTTGCGGCTTGCCCGCCAACGCGTCATGAGGACGCGGGTAAGACCTCCCCGGTCTCGCGGACCTGACCACTCCTCCAGGTCACGCGCACATTTGGCCTACAGGCCTGTCTGATTCCTTGTCTGTGAGGGTGGCTTCTTTCCTTTGCTTTTGTGTAAATGTGTGTTGGCGCCGTCTGTGAAGTAAAACTGTATAAGTGTTTCCATGTGTGCATAGTCTGTTTTAGCTCTTACATTTGCTTTATGTGCATTTTGATTCTGTATGGCTGTATATACGTGCTTTCCGTGTGATGGGAAATAAAATGCTTGCTTGTTGAACTGTGCCCATTTCGCGTCGTCTTTTCTTTATTGACCCTCCATTTTGCATCACGTAAGGGGTTCGTAGTGGGTGCAACATCCCGGTAATTAATCTGAACCGTCCAGGTCGACGATAACACCGCTCGGTTATCCCGATAGTACGGAACGGGCAGCCCAAGCGGCTCGTGTCTGGAGTCGACCTGCGGCGAGGTACAATCGCCCGGTTTACCATCTGCGTGGGTACTTAGGTAGGTCGAGTTTGGCGAAGAACCCTATCCTACGCGGGTGGCCGATTGGCACGATTGTGGTGAGGTCGAAAGGCCCACCCGTGACTAGCTCCCGGCGTTGGTCCAAGAGGGTCACAACAGAATTGTCCGTCTGGTGGGCGACGTGCCACGATTCGAGTTACGTGGCCGTTCGCATGCTGGCGGGCGCGAATTCACAACAATATATATGTATGTATATATATATATATATATATATATATATCTGTATTTTTTAGATGTGTGTATATATATATATATATATATATATATATATATATATATATATATATATATATATATATATATATATATATATATATATATATATATATATGAGGCCCCGCAAGGAGTGATGTAAGCGACATTTTTTAATGATATGATAATGAAAGGCTCGGATGATAGGGTAAGGGTTAAAATAGTGCTATATGGCATTAACTCCAAAATGGCTGATGTGTCCCTTACATCACTCCTCCTCGCGGCGCCTCATATGTATGTACTAGTAGTAATGCCCGGCGTTGCTCGGGCTAGCAATAAAGCCTGGCATTGCCCGGGCTTTCTTGCAAATTTCCTGAATAGCTGTTAGGGGTTAGGGTTAGGGTTGCAATTAGGGTTAGGGTTTGCTGTTAGGGTTAGGGTTAGGGTTAGTGTTAGGGTAGCTAACCCTAACCCTAACCCTAACAGCTTGGCATAGCGGAGGTAAACAGCGCCCGGGACAAAGTGGAAATTTGCGTCCCCTGTAAGCCTTAAACTTGAGTGGATTTGAAGGTAAAATCCCATAAGGGATATCGATTTATCGATTTTTTTTTTTTTCGAATATCAGAAGTGTTATGGAAAAAAATTTATAGCCAATGACCTAAGTTGGACCAAAAGCCATAATCGTACCAAATTTGAATGGAATCCGTTGGAGTTTGTGAAAATGCATCAAAACGAATTTTGAGGGGCCTCTTCAGGAAGACAATAATATCATTAGTATATGTGCCAAATCTTGTTTCATTTCATGCAGTAACAAAAATCTGATGGTGGAACAAAGAAAGGGGCATGCCGAAATATATATATATATATATATATATATATATATATATATATATATATATATATATATATATATATATATATATATATATATATATATATTGTTGAGGAAATTTGCAAACCACCATTCAGGTCCCGTAGGTGAGATATCTCTGTAAGTACATGTGTAGTTACCCCAAACCCGTTGTTTAGAGGGAATAAATGTGATTCATTCGGGCTGCGACCCTTTGAGATAGCCGTTTTTCTGTTCTATCTTTATTTTGAACCAACCACGTCTCAACCGCCATCACACAACAACCACCAACTGCAACGCCGCTTCACAACAACAACAACAACAACAACGCCAACAGCCACGATCTTTACCTTCACAACTCGCTCCCGCAAACATCACATCACCGCCATTCCAAACGGCACCATGGCCATAAACCACCACCATAAACCCTCCACCACCTTCACCTCTCCTCCTTCTACCGCCATTCCCGCACAACCTGTGAACACCGAGCATCGGCCTGTCCTGGGCTCGTACAAGGTGCGCGCCGAACCGCGAGTGCAAAATGCGGCCTTTCCGAGGAGAATTCGGATCAGGAATGCTACACGCCCACTTCTGATCCGTCCAATCAGCAAGCGCGGGGCGGTTTGGCCCCGCCTCCAGGTGCGTCAGTGTAGAATCGCGATACGCAAATTCTAGGATCAGGGGAGGTTCACGCCCCTTTTTCTCCATCCAATGGGCGAGCGTGGCTCCACCCCCGAGCTCGTTCTGATCCAGAAATTTGCATATGGGTTCTCCTGCCGGCCTATAAAGTGCCGAGCGCAGGGTCGAGTCGGGCTCGGAAGAGTCAGTCTGTCGGAGGTCGGAGAGCCGAGTGGAGCTCGCAGTCTGTCGGGGAGCTGCAGAGAGAGGAAGCCTGGAGCGCGGTCGAGTGGGTTTGAGCGCAGAGTCGGCCTTGGAGGAGCGGGGAGTGAGTCGGGAGGCGAGGGCGTACAGGTGGTTTGCTGCAGTCAGCTGAGGAGAATGGGGGAAGAGACCGAATAGCTCGGGTCCGAGGCAAGGAAGACAGCGGTCGGCGACGAGCTCGCAGTGGAATCGCTCGTCGCGGGACCCAAGCAAGCCAGCTATCCTCTTTCCCCAGAGCATCAACAATTCCCCCCTTTTCCCCCCCGCGCTGAGATAGTGCGAAAAGGGGGGCCCCGTTCCCACCCCACTCCAAGCAGTGCCAATGAAACCCGCGAAGGAGCGCGGAGTCGGGGCGCCGCCGCGCCACCACATTGGCGGCTCATCACAAAGACACGGGAAGGGATCCACCCGGTCTCGCGGACCTGACCGCTCTTTCAGGTCCCGTGCAAATATTGGCCCACAGGCCCCGTCTGCCCCCTTGTCTTTGAGGGTGGCCCTTTTCTTTTGCTTTTGAGTAAATGTGTTGTTGGCGCCGTCTGTAAAGTAAAACTGTGTAAGTGTTGCCGTGTGCTTGCGTAGTCGGTTGTAGATCTGCATTGTTGTGTTTCTTTTGTAGCATTTGATACGGTATATGTGCATTCTGTTTAATTGTATATGTGTGCTTTCCGTGTGCCGCGGAATAAATGTGCATTATGTTGAACTGTTTTTCCGTTTCGCTTCGTCCTTTCTTTAATTGAATCTCCATTTTGCTTCACGTGAAGGGTTGGTAGTGGGCTTAATTCGCCCGATAATTAATCGGAACCGTCGAGGCCGACGATAACACCGCTTGGTTATCCCGATAGTACGGAATGGGTCGCTTACGCAGCCCGTGTCCGGGGTCGACCTGCGGCGAGGTGCGATCGCCTGGTCTACCCTCCGCGTGGGTACTTAGGTAGGTCGAGTTTGGCGAGCAACCCTATCCCACGCAGGTGGCCGATTGGCACGATCGTGGTGAGGCCGAAAGGCCCACCTGTGACTAGCTCCCAGCGTTAGTCCGAGAGGGTCACGACAGAATTGTCCGTCCGGTGGGCGACGTGCCGCGATTCGAGTTACGTGGCCATTCGCATGCAGGCGGGCGCGAATTCGCAACAATATATATGTATATAGATATATCTATACTGTATATGTATATTTGGGTATATGTGTATGTATATGTACAGTATATGTATATATGTACACACACACACACATGAGTATAATGAAAAAAAAAAACTTATTTCTTCTAATTGTTTGTTTCAGTAACTCAATCTGAAAAAAAATTAAATTTATCTTTAGATCTGGGAGTTTGATATAATATGGTTGTGTCAAGGTGAGGATGTCATGAAGCTGCAATAAATCGGTGTTCAATGTTTATGTATACTCAAAAATGTCCATGTGTGTGTCAAATGAAAGCATTTTTTTTCGCAGTCAGAACTGCTGTTTGGATCAATCCTACAATTTGTCTCAGGTTAAGTGATTCTGGAGAATATCATATGTGTGGAAATTAAATAAAGGCATGAAAACTGGCATGGCTTTTTTGATAATTGAAGGAAAACGACTTTCCTTCCCTTTCCCTTCCCTCATGCTTACCTTACCTCCCCCTTCCCTCATGCTTTCCTCCTCCCAAAGCCCTTCCACCCCCCACGGATGTCTCTGGATGGTGTCTGAGCATTGTTTAGTGTGACCCGTTTTAATGTGATGTTTTAACGTACCCAATTCTGTTCAATCCTGTACTAATGCCGGCATCAGGGGACCACCCCCCCTTTCCCATTTTCCCTCAAGTCCCCCTATCAATCGTATATCCAGAACACCCCATTGCCCTCCACACTACACCCCTCTCTCCCCCTCCCGGAGTGTATAACGATCACTTTAAATCATTTTGAATATAAACACCGAAGACTTTTGCCATGCATATATTAAGAAGCTGACGGTTTCTGATCCTCACAACTGGCTCATTTGGAGTATCTGGCATAATTTTCATTTCCATTTGACACATTTTGCAGGGTTTAATCTCACATTGATGTATAGAGTCCATTTCAAAAGGTTATTTTCTCCTCACACTGCCTTCCCTTCACACTGCCTTACCTGCCATTCCCCTAATGCTGCCTTATCTTCCCTTCCCCTCACACTGCCTTCCCTTCCCAATACACTGCCTTCCTTCCTCCTCCACTTTTGCTTACTTGTATTTGCTATCTGACGATATGATGGACATTTCTGACAGTATGGTAGACATTTATTTTGCAACGATACTTTTTAAAATATTTTCAAAACAATGTATGATAAATTCTGAGGAAGTTCGAACATGATATCATAGAAAAATGATGTCATGGATATTTTGAAGATGCATCAATGAAATGTGGTCAATACCTTATAATTTGTTAACTAAACCAAAACTATAAGACAAAAAAAAAAAAATCATTTCTTTTTTCTGACTTGTATTGATATGTTGTTGATGGTGAGTTTTGAGGAAAATTATTATTTTTATATTTCATTTTGGTGAAAAATAAGCATTGATTAAATTATCTGATGACTATTGTCATTTTTCAGATGAACCAAGCTTGCTATTACGTGCACCCATGCTCCCACATGAAATGGTTACTTTACACATATTACTGAATAAATATTACGCTAACAGATGTTTTTTTCGTGAGTTATTTAAAATACCTTCCCTGAAAAGTGCAGCTTGTGAGCCTGGCTCCTGACCATTACAAAGTTTACCAAGAAACAGAAAAGTTTACATTCTAGTTATTACTTGAAGAGATTTTTGTTAGAGAGTTTTGAACACCTCTTAATAAGTGTGAATATATTACAGATTAGTAACTGCGCCGTTATTGATATTTGTAGTTAATTTATGACTTTTAGCATTCATGCTATGTCTCATAATGTTTTATTTGTGCTTTTCACCCCATAGGCCTTTCATTGTCTTGCTGGAATGCCCTGTACACTGCAGATAAGTCCATAATCCGATGGTCACTCCTTACACAAATCT
Organism: Eptatretus burgeri; assembly: GCF_056783735.1. Classification (NCBI taxonomy): domain Eukaryota; kingdom Metazoa; phylum Chordata; class Myxini; order Myxiniformes; family Myxinidae; genus Eptatretus; species Eptatretus burgeri. The sequence continues at coordinate 24,649,006 of NC_140966.1, read as the reverse complement.
GCTACTTCACTCTACAGATACTCGGTATGAGAATGAAAAATACTTCAGGGTTGAGGAAAATCAAAAGGATTTTTTTTTAACAGTAATCAAAAGTTAATGCGGAGGAGCTTGTACATTGAATACATGCTGAACAAGGACATTAAGAGACTTCATTGTATATTTTATTTGAACTGTAAGGACATTTGGAGAAAAATGGGCAAATAATATTGATTAGATCTGGAATTGATAATTGATAGATCAAATTGATCGATCGATAATAGGGGGAGAAATAATTAAGAACATGAGCTCCTGCAATCTGGATGCGTTGGGCATCACGTTGCTGCTCATTCAGCATTTCCTTGGCCTGTGTGACACCCTTTCGTTGACTCCTCTCCTGTTTTTTTTGGCAATTTCTGTGAGAACTATTGCTTGCTTTGACAAATACTAAATCTCAAAGAGGGAAGAGGAACAACAGCGGTGAGATAACAGTCTGCCTTAAATTTCTTGCTTGAACATTTTAAGTTGTTCATCACTGTACTTCTCAGAGCAACACAATGCCAACACAAAGGAAGAATTTCTCCGAGCATTCAACTGAAAGGATAAAAAGAGAAACTCTTTGCTACGATGATTACTTCTACAAGGAACAGCAGCACTTGCATGTGAACATGAGAAATAATTCCTCTGCAGGAGCGATCATAAGAACCTTTTGCTTTAAACCTGGGTCGATACCAAAAACTCAGAATGTGCTTCATAACCAGAAAACCCGAGCTCAAACTCGTATCCATTCAAGGCTGGGGCAGCATGCTACAGACAGAGACTAATAATCATGAAGTGGCAATATCATTTTGATGCTGATAATGATGTGTGGACAGACAAGATGTGTAATGAGGAAATTGATAGCCCTGATGACAAGCTGATTATGTAGTAGATGCGAGAATCTCTTCAGCATTGGATGCTTAGATATGAGTGAATATGTTCTGTCAGATCTAGACTTCCACTGTTATTGTTCCAATTGTAATTCCCAATCTCTACATGCCATCAGATATGATGTCAAAATCCAAGGAAGATGTGAAGCATTTCTTGCAATGGTCTCAAAGAAAATCAAGTTATTGAAATTGAGGATATCACAGAAGGTTGACAAGACCATGCTTGGCAAAATAAGCAAGGAACTGGAGAATCTATCCAACTGCACAGATGAGAACCTATCTATAGGAAAGTATTAAGAGAGATCGGCAAATTAAAATCTCGAAATGAAGAAAAGACGAGTGAAATGATCAATACTTGCATTGCAGAGAGGGAAGCAAGAGATAACGTATTTACCTGGAACAACCGTAAAGATCGAGAACTGCAGGAGAACTTCGACAGAGTGAGAGAAATCTTAACCGAATCCAGGCAGATGCTTAACCCCAGACGAGTTACAATCTCATTGATGGATTAACAAGGACACAGCTTTCTCTGATCAGCAAATACACTAAAGATGATGGAAAGAACAGAGCACCTCTGCATCAGAAAGGAGCTGACTTTACTTACAGAAAAGAACAAAGGGAAAATTGAGAAAGGACCTTTTCTGGGGCAATACCAAGCATGGTGAGGTCTTTGTATCCAAAACATTTTACTCTTTCATTTTAACGAACTTTACAAAAGCTTTTTGATTGAATCGATCACACAATTGCACTTGCAAAGCTCATTGATCTCGGTGTACATCTCACTATTATTCCTTGGATATGCTGTTTCTCGTTCTCTCGTCAGCAGTGTGTATGCTACCACGTTATTTACTCACATTGGGCATCGCTCAATGCAAGCGTTCCTCAAGGAACATGCTTGGGACCCATCTTTTTTTTTTACTTTATGTCAGCTGTTAGTACTTAGTTCTATATTAACTTAATTTCAATAATTGGTGGAGGTATAATTCCAAAAGTGAAATAACACACTTTTGAAATGGTCTCATTGTGATATTATAGGATTAAACCCTGAAAAATGAGTCAAAATGGAAATTCCATTTATGCGAGATACTCCAAATGAGCCAAAATGTGCGGATCGGAAAACATCAGCTCCTTAATGTATGCATGCTGAAAATCTTCGATGTTTTTATTCAAAATGATTTAAAGTGGGAAACAAAATGTGGAGAATGTCGAAAAATGTGCAAATAGTAAACTCCACATGTTGCGTCTTTTGAAACATCATGGTTTACCACCCCAAGGCTTGCTTACTATCTCTAAAAGTAATATATGGTCTCTTACTAAATATGCAGCACCTATGTATCTTTCGCGGAGCACTTACGAAACACCAACATTTTGGCATTGAAATTGTTTCAAAACGTGCTTTTTGCATTGGGATCCAAAATTTGATCCAAATATACAACTTACCAACAAGTTTTGGCTTGGTATTCACTCCCTAGGCTGGATGAACGCAGAAAATCACTCCATCACATTCATAGAAAAACAACTTTAAAAACTACAAATGAATTTTCAATATCCCATTAAGAGCTCCATGAGGATCCTTAGGTGAACTGCAAAAATCCAAAAATTTCGTTGTTAAACAAACTGTTTGAAGAATAGTGACTTTACCTGACTTCATATTTTAAATGAAAAGTCAATTCGAAGTTATCAGAATTGTGCTCGCTGAATTGACTCAATGTTAGTAGTGTGTATGTTATTTTAAAAATTATTTCAGAGTTTAACTGCATTACCTTATTTTTTTTTTAAATAATTTCTTACAATGTTCCACTTCTTCCTGTTTTATCTTTGTCTTTTTACTTCCACCACCGAAGGTGAAGGAAGTTATGTTTTCACCCCTCTCTATCTGTTTGTTACTTGCAAAATCGTAGATTTTTTTCAAATATATTGGTCAGTCAATTTTGTTATTCTGTTTGTTGGGTCGCCAAAATAGGTGACCCTTATTGTCAATAATTCTGTCTGTTTGGATATTTGTTTGGATGTTTGTTCGTTTGTCATCAGCATAATTGGTGGTAAATGTGGGCCGATTTTGACCAAACTCGGGTGGTAGGTACATCTTATGACCTAGTGCTTTGGAAATTGTGATGGTAGCTAGGGACGCTTTGGTTCCGTAGCAACAGCCGAAAAACCTTCAAAATCGGTACCGTTCACGCAAAATTGATTCCGAAAGCCATTATCACACGTCGGCTTATGAAATTTGGCATGCATCATCTACAGGTGATGCTCTACCAAATATATTCCGGTCATGAAAATTCACACGAATCATCTGGAATGCATTGTGCACAAACGATCGAGCCGGATTTTCGATTTATATCTTTGTTCACCCACAGCACCCCCTCGAACTTTGGGGATTTCCGATATCAAACCGCATTTTCGGTACTTTTCATTCAAATTGATACCGAGTAGTTATCAGTAGATGGAACTCGATGAGATTTGGTATGCATAATCTTAAGGTGATTCTCTATCCGCTATATGACATCCATTTTTTTCTAGATCTTATAGTTTCCAAATGGTAACCCTCTCAACTTGGGTGTCTGAGGGCCATTGAGCATTCCCGCTGAAAATTCAAAGTACACTAGCTCCAAGACTGTTGAACCGAATCGAATGAATCTTTACATGCTTATAGACCGTAATGAGTACTACAACTTTGCTCATTTGCATAATGACCGATCTCGAGTAGGTCAGGGGTCAAAGCTCAATAAGTGCATTTTTCGGGCGAAATTACCATTCAAGGCACCCTTGCTCCTACACGGATTAACTGATATGAATGAAAGTTCATAGGTACATAGTACTCAATGAGTACTACAACTTTGCCTCAGGACATATTGACCTATCTCAGCTCGGTCAGGGGTCAAAGGCCAATGAGTGCATTGTTCGGGCAAAATGACCATTCAAATCCCCCTTGCTCATACACGGGTTTACCGATTCGATTGCAATTTCGGAAGTACTTAGTACTAGATTAACTCAGATCAAGGGTCAAAGGTCATCGGATGCTCTGCGACCCATGGCCGCCTACCGGCTTGTCTGTTTGTATGTTTGTCTGTCAATTGACTAGAGGTCACAATTTTAAACCGATCCTCATGAATCTTCACCACATGGTAGTTTGTCAAAAGCAAGAAGCCCATTGTTTTTAAGGTCAAAAGGTCAACAGAGGCCAAAGGTCAAAAACTTTGGTGAGATTTCTAAAATCCTCAATGTTCATCCTTGAAATTTGAAGAGGATTTGTATTTCCGGTCATTGAATTCAATGAGCCAATTGTTTTTGAGCTCAACATAGACCAAAAGGTCAACATAGGCCCAAGGTCAAATTGGCCGAATTCCTGAAGTCGCCAATTCATTTGAAATTTGAAGAGGAGTTGCATATTTGGTGATTTAATTCAACCATCAATTATTTTTGAGGTCAAATTTGTTTTCTGGATTTTGCAAGTATCACGCTCTGCACGACATCTTCTTGTTTGTTTGTTTGTCTGTTTGCAGAATATCTCAAAAAGTTGTCGACTGATCCAGATGAAATTTGGTAGGCAGGTTGGGTGTGTGATGAGGATGAACTGATGAGATTATGGTGAAGATCCAGATCCAGATCCGGATCCGGATCCGACTACTAGAATTTTTAAAGTGATTCTTCACAATTGAGAGACTGGGCCAAAAATGATATATAGCACGATCTCTCAAAAAGTTGTGGACAGATTCAGACAAGAGTTGGTGGACTGTTTGGGTCCACAGCCACAGCATTATATGTTGATGAAGATCCGAATCTGGATCTGGATACGACATTTATTTAATTTTCAAAGTGATTCTTCACTATTGAGAGATAAGGGCCAAAAATGATATGTAGCACGATATTTCAAAAATGTATTTGGCCCGATATTTTCTCGTGGTGGAGAACATTACAGGCATTACATGGTGGAGGTATGTGCTCGACCGAGTACCCTTATAGTTTAATGAAGTAAGGCAGATGAAATTTGACCTGTGTTGCGTGCGATATGTGGAATTCAATAAATCATCATCATCATCATCATCATCATCATCATCATCATCATCATCATCATCATCATGTTGGCTTAATTGTGAGGGTGGCAGGCTTGGGATCTTTATTATTATTATCTATCATATAAAAGTAGCTCGGTCTCAGTGTGTGTGCGACCGTTCATCCGTCAACAATTTTCCTCTAGCGGATACCACAAATCGGGCATTAACGGTACCCCTGATCTGCAAACAGTATGATATCATTGAGTAAGGTGATGATAGATGGGTCAGGTCAGGTTCGATCTGTGACCTGCTACAGGTACCATGTAAACCTGTACTAACCTGTTCCATGGTCGGGTTGTCGGCGACTAAACCGTCTCCCCCACCAGGTTTTCTGGTGAGGAGGGTGTTTGGATATGGACACCCAGCAGGATTAAAAACAAAACCTGTCAAAGGGCGGAGGAGCTCCTTGTGAGCCAACGGCCATCCATATCTAGTGCCCAACTGTGTCTGCGGACGTCCTCCTGCAGTTGGGTTACTTCTTATTAGGAGGTTGGTGGCAGGATTTGCACTCCAGCCACCGTAAAACGCTTCATTCCGCAAAACGCAAAAACGCAAAAAAATCTGAAAACCCACTCCGTGGGAGTACCTCCTGTGCAGCTTCCCTTCGCAGGGCAGCTCACCGGATGATGGGATTGGGGCAAAGCCTTCGGGACCCCAATCTTTGATAGGAGGAAACCACGGGGTAACATCCCTGGGTCAGGTTGCGGGAGAGTGTGTCGGAGTGGTGCTGGGTGTCGTCCACCAGACGGCGGTCTCCTTGGGTTAACCTGAGGCGGTCCCTTCGGGTGGGTGCCTGGAATGTCCTATCCCTAAGAGAGGATGATCACCTGTCTCTGTTATCATCTGAGCTCAAGCGTTTGGACATCGGGATTGCAGCTCTCTCTGAGGTTCGGAGACCGGATTGCGGCGAGATAATGGTGGGTGGTTACACCTACTATTGGTCTGGTCGCTCTGATGGAACACCATACCCAAGGAGTTGCTGTAGCTGTGTCCAATAAGCTGACCCCAATGATAATTGAGGTAACACCGGTCAAATGACGTATTATGAGATTAAGGATTCGTCACTCCTTAGGTGTCATTTCCCTGGTCTCTATTTATGCTCCGACTGAGGCGAGTGATCTTACCGTGAAGGACGCATTCTACGCCACACTCGAGTCTGTGGTTGATCAGTGCCCCAGACGAGATACACTTCTAGTCTTGGGGGATTTCAATGCATCGACTGGAACTGATAGGGATGGTTATGAGGTGTGTGTTGGTCCCCATGGGTCAGGAACTATGAACCAGAATAGCACTAAGTTCCTTGACTTTGCAAGAAGTCATGGACTTAGGGTGGCTGGTTCATGGTTTCAGTGCCCGCAAGCTCATCGCTGGACTTGGTATTCCAACGCTGGCGGTGTGGCAAAGGAGATTGACCATGTCCTCATTGACGGTCGTTGGAGGATGATCCAGAACTGCAGGGTCTACCGGAGTGCTCAGTTCCTCAATACTGACCACAGGCTTGTTGTAGCAACTCTAAAGCTGCACCTTAAATCCTGGAGAATGGTACCATCCCAGCCTAGGCTGGATGTTGCCAAGCTCAGGGATGAGAGAGAGTAGCTGAGGAGTTTGCGGAGCAGGCTGAGTGGACACTTGGGGGGTCTGGGTGCTTTGGAGGGTCCTGAAGAGTTGTGGAGCACCTTCAAGACCACCGTCCTTGATGTTGCCGGTGGATGCCTTGGAGTTCACCGCAGGGCAAAGAAGAATTTTGTCTCTCAAGGGACACTGGATACCATTGACCAGAGTCGCAGGGCCAGGCTGAATGGCAGAGCTGAGCTGTTCAGGGAGCTGAGGCGTAAAACTGTACGTGCACTGAGGGTGGACAAGGAGGCCTATGTGCGAGGAATCTGTGAGGGGTAGAGCATCACCTGTGGACAGGTGATTCTCGTCCGCTTACAGGGGTCGCGCATTACGTTCATCCAAGCCCATCCCTCGGAGCACTGCAGTTCGAGCAGAGAGTGGTAGGCTCTTGACAGAGGAGTCTGAAGTGAAGGCCCGCTGGGCTGGTTACTTTGAGCGGTTGTACCAGGCTGATCCCCCAGCTGTCGAGTTGGACGTCAAGGGTGTTACAATCCCTGTTGCTGACCCTCGAATCAACTGTGGTCCACCATCGCTTGTGGAAACACGGGCTGCGGTGAACCAGTTGAAACGGGGCAAAGCTCCAGGGATCTGTGGCATCCATGCTGAACTTCTCAAGGCTGGTGGAAATGCTGCACTCGCGTCGTTGCATGCAGTTTTGTGCTCTGCCTGGAACACAGGCATCATCCCAACTGACTGGAAGAGGGGCCTTGTTGTCCCTCTCTGGAAAAGGAAGGGTGATCGCCAAGACTGCAACAACTACCGAGGGGTGACGCTGCTCTCAGTGCCGGGCAAGGTCTTTGCTCGGATAATTCTTGATAGGGTTCGCCACCATCTCCTTGAGCACCAGCGTCCAGAGCAGTCAGGCTTTACACCAAAGAGGTCAACGATTGACCGTATCCTTGCACTTCGTGTCCTCACCGAGCGCAGACGAGAGTTTCGGCAGGGGCTGCTTGCAGCCTATGTTGATCTCTGTAAAGCGTTCGATTCAGTGAATCGGGATGTCCTCTGGAGGATTCTTGGTCTTCGTGGGGTGCCACCAAAACTGATCGATCTGATGTCTGAACTCTACTCTGGTACTGAGAGTGCTGTGAAGTGTGGTGGTACCATCTCTGACTTATTTCCAGTTGTTACTGGAGTTCGTCAGGGGTGTGTACTTGCCCCCACACTTTTCAGCACTTGTATGGACTGGATTTTTGGGAGGATGTCGGAGAGATCAAGTTGCGGTGCATCGTTTGGCAATGTCAAGATCTCGGACCTTGATTTTGCAGATGATGCAGTCATCTTTGCGGAGACTTTAGACATCCTCTTGGGGGCCCTCGAGGTGCTGAATGAGGAGTCGGAGCCGCTGGGATTGCAGTTTCTTGGGTCAAAACAAAGATCCAGGCTTTCGGTGACAGCTTGGATGCTGCTGTCCTGTCTGTGTCTGTTTGTGGTGAGGATGTTGAGGTCGTGGATAGATTCACTTACCTTGGCAGTGATATTCATGTCTCCGCAGGTTGTGAGCCGGAGGTCAATGAGACGTCTGGGTCGGGCCTGGGGAGTCATGGATTCACTGGATCATGGGGTGTGGCGCTGCCGGTACCTGTGCGGGAGGACGAAAGTCCGAGTCTTCAGGTCCTTGGTACTTCCAGTCTTGCTCTATGGGTGCGAGACTTGGACTTTGACCAAGGATCTGAGACGGAGACTTAATTCCTTTGGTACCAGGTCTCTTCGGAGAATCCTTGGCTATCGCTGGTCGGATTTTGTGTCCAACGAGCGGTTGCTGAGAGAGACTCGGATGAGATTTGTTACCTGCATAGTCCGTGAGCGTCAGCTGCGGCTGTATGGACATGTGGCTCGTTTTCCTGACGCTGATCCTGCTCACCAGATTCTCTCAGCGAGGGAGTCTCATGAGTGGAGGAGGCCAGTGGGCCGACCACGTGCCTCATGGTTGCAGCAGGTTGACCATCATCTCAAGGAGATGGGGATGGGCCTGGCATCTGCCTGGGGGATGGCCAGACGGAGGCCCCTGGAGTACCGGCGGAAAGTGGACGCAGCGACGCGCTGTTCTGGCACATGCTCCCATACCTGACCTGACCTGATGGGTCAGGTTCAATTTACATGAAAACAAATTCTCTTCCTCCATGTTCTTTTTCACTTATAATAATGGTGAGTCTCATCCAGTCGCGTTTCTCATACCCATTAGATCCACAAAACGATTGCTTTATTCAATGCTTTTTTTTCCAAAACTTCCATTTTATTCATAGAAGAGGAATACATCACCCACTTAAACAGTATTTCTGATTACACACCATATTGTAAAGCATTACGAATCAGGTCACACTACTTGCAACTTGTGAGAAAATGATATAAACAAAAAAGCAGCTGATATTTCAATAGTTTAGTCACACGATTTTTCAATGGTGAATGTCAATTTTTATTTATCGATCTATAATAATCAATAACACGGCTGCATTTGAAATATTTTTTTCGGAGGTCAAAGTTTTTTCAACGGTTCTTATATGTTTTTGCATGCTGAATTCAGAAATGTATCTAATTTCGCTCAATCAGGTCAAGTTTTTATGTAATCTCAATTTTAAGGAAAAAAAATAATCAAAATTTTTGTTTTTTTAATTAGCATTTTTTAAATTCAAAATCACACTTACATTGACAGAAAATTTACAAACTATACATATAATGACACACGAGTACACTTAATGTGGAAGAAAGTGCCTTCTCAATTACTTTCATTTCAATTTCAGGAAAATATAGATAAATCGTTGTTTCTGGCAACACCCAACTTCAGTCGCTGTTTTCCTTCGTCTTTTTAATGTTGAATTTCACATTAATGGTACTTGTGTGTCATTATATATATATAGTTTGTACATTTTCTGTCAATGCAAGTCTGATTTTGAATTTAAAAATGCTAATTAAAAAAACAAAAATTTTGATTATTTTTTTCCTTAAAATTGAGACTACATAAAAACTTGACCTGATTGAGCGAAATGAGATACATTTCTAAATTCAGCATGCAAAAAGTATATCGGAACGGTTGAGAAATCCTAGACCTCTGAAATGACGCAGACCAGTGTAATCTATAATAATCTAATCTATAACAGGAGCTCGGTCTCGGTTTGCTTGCGTCCGAATTTTATTTTTCCCATTAACAACAATCTTTTTTTTTTTTTAGCAATTACGCAAAGATTTGTATTCCTGTCAGCGAAGCGACGGGTCTTACTTTCTAGTTATTATTATTAGTAGTAGTCGTATCATTATTAGTATTACTATAAAGAAAAAAATGGAACAATCCCACAGAGGAGAAGATGCCATAGAAAAAAAAAAGTGGAGAAGGAAAAGAGGAAAAGTCGAAAACATTGGAATGTACTTGTCAAAACCACAACTGCCAAAAACATGGATGTGGACGTGACAGCACTCATCAGAGAAACGAGGCAAAAAAATGTGGAGCCACAACTGGAAGAAAAATGGGTGAAACCTACAAACCGGAGACTGGACAACATCAACTAATCCATCCAGACGTGTCGCAGACCAGATCCTCGAGCAAACAGATGGGGACTCTTATTACCCTGCACCTGCACCTGGATGGTTATAAGCACCAGCACCAATGCAACCAGTTGTTAATTATCCAAAAATATGCTGAGGTAAGAGAGAGATAAACCCAGAGATACACTGTAATTAAAACTTGACAGCCGCAGCATTTTACTACCAGCTACGTTGAAGAGAGGGGCTGCTACTTCCAAAGTTAACAATAAATGTTAGTGTGAGTCTGTCTGTCAGTATGTCCATCTCCTCCAAAACTCCAAAACCATGAAATCTCGTGACCACAATGTTCGCATACATACCAAGGGAACCCAAATCTGGTGCATGAATGAAAATTGGGTGTTTGGATTAATTTAAACACCCCTTTTGAAGATAATGCAGGGGGAGCTCATCACAAAAAAAATAATAATAATAAGCCTTACAAAGATGGCGGTGTGCCATCTTGGTCAGCCCTCTGTCAGTTCACAAGAGTCTTAATTCGGGATGTTTGAGCCTGCTCAGCAATCAATGTCTTGCCTGGGAACAGGCCGCAGTGATTTTTTTAATGATAAAGCTTTTTTTTTCTTTCATTTTCCTCACTTATATTATCACACACCTGATCATCACACCTACAAATCGCTGGATACATTGCAATGCTTATAAATTCCCGGAGACGCCAGCATTCATGGCTTTATTTAATTTCCGCACATGCCATAAGCTCTAGAATCTCTTTAACTAAGCCAAATTTCTTAAGCTCCAGAATTGAACTTATCAGCAGTTCTGACTGCGAAAAAAAAGTGTCCATATGTCCAATTCGGACATATTTTCACATTTTTGGAATTTGCCGGAGGTGCTTCATATAATGGATCGGTGATCACTAATCGCTTGCCAAGTGAGCCATTCATTATCAACCATTTTGTTGGAGTGCTTAAGCCACTTGGCTTAAGATCTTCGTTCTCTTGGCTTAAGATCTTAAGATCTTAAGATCTTCGATGACTTGGCTCTATAATATTCACACTGTCACTGAATACTGTATTGACTTGCACAACGTTTCGGGGTCACTCACCTGCATTAGCCCTGTGTTGTTTTTCAGTGCATTGGACGGTAGCTGGCTTGCTGAAAATGTGCAATTTTATTTTACACCACATTTCCCCTTTTTGTACGATCTCCTTTCATTACACGACCTGTCTCTCCGGCAAAGATAAATACATATAAAACTAGAAGGGCACTTGGTAGAGCGCATACCTCCGCCACGCAATGCTTGACCAAAAAGAACATATCGGGCCCATTACATTTTTCAAATATCATGCTATACAGTACTATATAGTTTTTGGCCCTATCTCTCAAAGGTGAAGAATCGCTTTAGAAATTAAATAATTCTCATATCCAGATCTGGATTCGGATCTTCACCAACATTGGATCAATTCTTCCTTGTCACACACCCAACATGTCTACCAAGTTTCATCCAAATCCGTCCACAACCTTTTGAGATATCATACTATATATTTGTTTAGCCCTATCTCTCAATGGTAAAGAATCACTTTTAAAAGTCTAGTAGTCAGATCCGGATCTTCACCAAAATCAAATCAGTTTGTCCTTGTCACACACCGAACCTCTCCCCAAAATTTCATCTGGATCCATCCACAACTTTTTGAGATATCGTGTACACAAACAAACAAACACAAACAAGAAAAAGACGTCGTGCAGAGCACGATACTTGCAAAGTCCATAAAACAAATTTGACCTCAAAAAGAATTGGTGTTTGAATTCAATGACCAAATATGCAACTTCTCATCAAATTTCAAGTCAATCGGATGAAAATTGAGTATTTTAGAAATACCACCTTAGTTGTTGATCTTTGACCTATATTGACCTTTTGGCCGATGTAGACCTCAAAAATAATTGGCTGGTTTAATTCAGTGACCTGATATGAAAATCCTTTTCAAATTTCATGCCAATCTGAAGAAAATTGAGGATTTTGGAAATCTCGCCTTAATTGTTGACCTTTTGGTCTATGTTGACCTGAAATAATTATTGGCTGGTTGAATTCAGTGATCTGAAGTGTATATCCTCTTCAAAATTTCAAGTAAATTGGATGAAAATTGTGGATTTTAGAAATCTCACCTAAGTTGTTGACCTTTGGCCTATGTTGACCTTTTGGTCTATGTTGACCTAAAAAAAATACTTAGCGAGTTGAATTCAGTGACCTGAAGTATAAATCCTTTTCAAATTTTAATACATTTGGTTGAGAATTGAGGATTTTACAAATACCACCTGAGTTGTTGACCTTGGGTCTATGTTGACCTAAAAAACAAATTGAATTGTCTCCCCACCCCCCCCCCCCAGGTATCATTTTGCCCCCTCTAGAATCTGACTCTGACCAAATATAACTAAGGTTAGCATGAGAAAAAAAAAATATTGAGCCTTTTGCATGGACTGAGGCCAGATCATGGTGTCAGGTATAAAACCGAAACTTCAATAATCTGAGAGAGGGTAATCGAACGTGATGTATCGGTGGTGTAAACTGTAAAAGGCATCAAGGGTGGTGTATTTTTTTATTTTTTTTTTGGAGGATTTTCGCTCTGATTTTTTTTTTTATCATTGGAGTCGACATCCCTGAAATCCACCAACTCTGGTAGAAGTGGGTAGAAATGTATTTGTCTGTCCGGTTCTTTGCAAGGGTTCATTTTGGTGTTGGGATATACTCAATGGGAGCCCAGACATTGTACGAGTGAAGATCCCGGGATGCATTCTCGATCTCGGTGAGAATGAGACACTGGAAGGGGATGAAGAGGCAAGAGGGTGAAAACCTCCCACCTAATTCATCAGCTTTCAATGAGAAGCGAGTTGAAGAAATTTCATCAATAAATTTGTGACTCGATCAAAACAGGATGGAACGAGGCCCAAATCAGAGTCTGAGCACTCCGTCGAAGGGCCAAAATATCCGGTATGTCATTCACTTCCTCCTGATATCGCCAGGAATGAGGTGAAGCACCGTCGATTGCCTAATTAACCGAAAGACAGCAATGGACGACACTTCAAAGCAGATTAATATGCATGGAAGGTACAATTGGCTTGAGCATTCTTTCCAGAGAGATGCTGCCTTCTGTTACCCTTGCCAGTGTTTTCCTCCCCATGTTTCGAGGCAAAATAACTTCAGTCATACAGGGTATAAAGCATGGAAAATGGCAATCGGTGATGAGTCAAAAGGATTTGACAAGCATGCCAGCATGATGTGGAAAATCTCGGCAATGGCGGTGGGGGTTGAGAAGAAACGAAGGGTGGAAGGGGACAGTCGCATCTCAAGCTGTTACGTCACAGGTATCGCAGGTATCGCAGAGGTTATGGAGTCTTTAATGCTGCATGAGCTGCCGTTTAGGGGGGATTATGATTTTGGCTTGCATAAAGAATCTGGCATGTCCGACGGACTGCTTCAGTATACCTTGCTGAAAGACGATCAACTTTCAACCATTCAGAAGGAGATTCCTCAAATCCGCACTTGTACCTCGCCAGATATACAAAATGACTTCATTGCTGTCATGGCTGATATGATTACCGAGTCTGTCGCCGAAGATGTCAAGTCAGCCGATGTTCCATTCTTCTCCGTAATGGCAGGTGGAAGCCGGAACAAAAATAATGCGGAAAACATATATATATATATATATATATATATATATATATATATATATATATATATATATATATATATATATATATATATATATATATATATCACGCTTGGAGACATAAAGGATGGGAAGTCACACGAGTCGTTGATCAAAATGTCTCGTACAGAAAAGTTGGATGCAGCGTCCATGACAAAAGTGATTGCTGGGGGTGTGGGGTGATACACGCACCTCGGAGGTTTCCTTCCCTTTGGTGTACGTATGTTGTCCGTGGTGACGGACTCAGCGCATTCTGTAACGACTGCAATCCAGGGTCATGAATGAACGTACAGGTCAGCTACCACTCAAATGGATCTTTGTCAGTTGGTGTCTGTGACTTCTGAATGACATTATAATGATGACATCAACATCGTAATGTTTTTCGAACTTGGATTTCAAATAAACAGATGCAAAGTCAAATTAAGAAGTTCACCATTACGTACAATGTCCAACTCGGATTCCCGCATTGCGTTGTTTCCGCTGCCCAGAGTCCCAGTCCTGCCGGCAAAACTCATGCGTGTTCATCTCGTTCTCCGGGGCTGTCGATCCTTCGATTCCCGTCGCGGTGTTCTCTCTCGTTCGCTGGCCCATCCAGGTGATTTCAAGAGCTCAAAGGAATTCTTTCCCGATACACAGTCTTAACGAGTTTTAATCAACCTGATTATAATCGGCTTCACATGTTAACAACCGCTCCAGACATCAACACCTCGTTCACTCATTGGAGTTAAATCGAGCACGAGAACGATCAAAACACACTTATTGTCACATCTTACCCGTCTCTGTACACCTCCCTCTCGCAGGTTTATGTAGTATCACAGAACAATCCCATGCCTTCCAGAAAATGTGATTCTCATCAACACTGGAAGTTTCATCTGAGAATGTACCAGAGAGAGAATGAGAAATCTACTGGAGGTGCAGGAGTGGACCAAGATGACTCGTGTGACCTAAATATAGGCATGAAACGTGTCTTTTTTTGAGATAATAGGCACAATAGTGTCAGAGATGGAGGCAAGGTTCATTCAGAATGGTTGGCCATATGAGGCTGTCCGAGTTCTACCATTAAATTCTCCAACATTTCTGACCATTGAAACCCTGCAACCTCTGTCGAGGCTTGGAGTCGAGATCCCCACTCGAGATGAGCTCACTGTTGCAAAGGCTTTTGTAAGTCTCACTGTGACCTATGGATTGGAATTGGATGTCCATGTACGAGAAGTGCTACATACCTTGTTGATGGATAGAACCAGGCCTGTAGCCAGCCGGAGCATACAAAGGGTGGCATTCCCTGAGACATACGCCCTCGCTGAAACGATTGCCACACTCACCAGCAGCATGGCAGTGTGTGAATTGAGCTTCTTATCAATGACAACGATTGACAGACCACAGCGACAGTCCTCCACTATGCCACACCAGGCTAACTTTGCTGTTGATGGCCTTCAAAAAGAGGCACACTGCGGAATTGGAGATAGAGAAATTGTGAAAGTGTTCTAGTAGAAGCAATGACAGTTCCAGTTCTTTTGATGCATAAAAAAGCCTTCTCTTGAATTTCTTTTCACCCACCCCCCCCCCCCCGTTCTCCCCACCATCCCCCACAACTGGATGCTCCGGCTGGCTGCAGGCCTGATTCTATCCATCAACGAGGGAATCATTGACTGCCATTCTACAACCCCCAATCATAAAAAGTGACCACAGTGTATTTTAATTCAACGAGCAATGAACCATAAAACTGAAAGGTCTACAAGTCTTACAAGTGATATTATGAGACCCTGAAGGAGGACATCAATAAGGTTAATTGAGAGGAGGAACTAAAAGATATGAGCATTGAAGAGTCAAGAAACTTGTTTGAAGATAGAGTTTTCCAGACAGTTGAAAGAAATATACCGAAGTCCCAGAAAAAAAGGAAACAAACAATCAAAAAGGATCGACAAGAAATCCATTCTCAAAGGAAGAGGAACATCAGCCGAGAGGAAAACTGATGTGGTGCTAATCTACAGGAAAGGAACGAGGAAATTATCATCCTGTAAAGTGGAACGAATGAGGAAGTTATCATCCTGTAAAGAGGAATAAAAGAGGAAATTATCATCCTGTAAAGTGGAATAAATGAGGAAGTTATCATCCTGTAAAGAGGAATAAATGAGGAAGTTATCATCCTGTAAAGTGGAATGAATGAGGAAGTTATCATCCTGTAAAGAGGAATAAAGGAGGAAGTTATCATCCTGTAAAGAGGAATAAAGGAGGCAATTATCATCCTGTAAAGTGGAATAAATGAGGAAGTTATCATCCTGTAAAGAGGAATAAAGGAGGAAATTATCATCCTGTAAAGTGGAACGAATGAGGAAGTTATCATCCTGTAAAGAGGAATAAAGGAGGAAGTTATCATCCTGTAAAGAGGAATAAAGGAGGAAGTTATCATCCTGTAAAGAGGAATAAAGGAGGAAGTTATCATCCTGTAAAGAGGAATAAAGGAGGAAGTTATCATCCTGTAAAGAGGAATAAAGGAGAAAGTTATCATCCTGTAAAGTGGAACGAATGAGGAAGTTATCATCCTGTAAAGAGGAATAAAGGAGGCAATTATCATCCTGTAAAGTGGAACGAATGAGGAAGTTATCATCCTGTAAAGTGGAATGAATGAGGAAGTTATCATACTGTAAAGAGGAATAAATGAGGAAGTTATCATCCTGTAAAGTGCAATGAATGAGGAAGTTATCATCCTGTAAAGTGCAATGAATGAGGAAGTTATCATCCTGTAAAGTGCAATAAATGAGGAAGTTATCATCCTGTAAAGAGGAATAAAGGAGGAAGTTATCATCCTGTAAAGAGGAATAGAGGAAGTTATCATTCTGTAAAGAAGAATGAATGAGGCAATTATTGTCCTGTATGCTCAACTTCAGTGGCAGAGAAACTCATGGAAAATATACTAAGGGACATGGAAGACAAGGATATATTCACGGAAAGCAAACATAGCTTCTATCTGGGCAAATCAGGCATGACTCAACTCCCCAAAGTGATGGAGAATGTGAGTAAACTCCCAAATCATGGCATGCCATTTGACTGCATCAACAAGGACTTCCAAAGATCTTTTGATACCGTTGCCCATGAGAGACAACCCAGAAAAAATCCACAACTAAGGTATCGGGGGTCGTATTATCGAATGGATAAAATCACTGCTCTTCAAGAGAATCCAGAAAGTCAGAATAGAAGGGGAATACTCTACTTGGAGGAATGTGACCAGTGGGATTCCAGAAAGATCGGTGGTCAGACCAATCCGATTTGTGATATTCATCTGGTTCAACTCCCAAAATCGAGGCTTCCCATACACCTCCCCTCTTTTGTTCCTTTTTTCTACCATTTGTGGAACTGCCTTCTGGAGATGGTCAACTGCAAGTTTTAACCAAGTAGCACAATTAGGGCTCCAGAACTTCAACCAAGTGGGGCACCACCATTTCACCCCTAATCCCTACCTGAAATCTTGTCCCCCTCCCCCCACTCCTCCCCATTAACCCTATCTAACTCAAACAATTCTTCTTCTTTTGTATGATGATGTAGACACTATAACCATTGGTGGAGCATTGATAGCCACTCAATTACAGTCAGTGGGTTGATCTATTTCTGCCAAAGACCCCATGAATCTTCTCTCGACTGCACAGTCTTGCAATATGTGTAGGACTGTCTAATCTTGATGACCATGATCTACCAATGACAAAGGATAAAAAGAGGCCAACAAATTGCTCTTTTTACCTCTTTTTACCATAACTGTCCTCTT
Organism: Eptatretus burgeri; assembly: GCF_056783735.1. NCBI lineage: Eukaryota > Metazoa > Chordata > Myxini > Myxiniformes > Myxinidae > Eptatretus > Eptatretus burgeri. Next base: position 24,631,485 of record NC_140966.1, on the reverse strand, counting down.
TTTACAGGACATCTCAATATCTTTTCCTTTTATCTGAGTTTAGACCTGAGATTAATATGTATAAGAATTGCATCTGATGAAAACTGCTCTCTGCTGCTTTGCCATCAAAGAAACATAATATGTTGAGGTTTAAAATGATAATTATATCACGACAATGACACAACAGTATGCTGTGGCTCTGTCATTAAAATGATATACCTAGGGTTTACCTGTCATTGTGAAAAAGTTGCGAAAGTTCTCTCCTTCAGTGTGAAATCAAGTGAGGATGTCCAGGCAAAGGTACAGGAGATTGGTTTTGTGTTCATCTGCTTGGGGAACAGGCTTGCAGAAACTTTGCAAACCAGGTTTTATTTTCAAAAGTTGCCTTAAGTTTATGCACATATAATATATAAAGCTCATCCTAACGACTGACTCACTGAGGGACTGATTCACTGACTCATTGACTGATATTAAAGAGTGTTACCTTCTGGGTGATGTAGAAAGCTGAAATTTTGTGTGCCAATGGACATCAAGCCATTACACTGGGGAAAATCACAGAACTGACAGAAAGCATCACTGTATGTTTCACAATGAGCATGGAGAAAACAAAGAAACCAGAGAATTGTCTGAGGAGGTCAGACACAAGAATGTAGCCAAGCATTGTCCATCTCAAGGCTACAAGTCCATCTCCACAGACCTTGATGTTCCTGTGTCCGCCATACGCAATGTTATCAGGAAGCTTAAGGCCCATGGCACTGTAGTCAACCTCCCTGGATGTGGCCGCAAGAAAAGAACCTTGATTGAAGATTGCAATGAAGGATTGTTCGAATGGTGGAGAAAGCACCTCAGTCAACTGCCGAACAGATTCAAGCTGACCTTCAGACACAAGGTACGACAGTTTCAGCTTGCACCGTCACCAACTCGGTGAAAGGGGGTTCTATGGTCGGAAACCCAGGAGGACCCCACTGCTGAGAGAGAGACATAAGAAAGTCTGACTAGAGTTTTCCAAAACACACCTGAACAAGCCAAAATTATTTTAGGAGAATGTCCTGTGGACGATGAGACCAAATTAGAGCTTTTTGGTGAAGCACATCATGTGTTTGTTTACAGAAAACAAAATGAGGCTTCAAAGAAAAGAACACCTTCACTGCAGTCAATCCGGGAGGAGGTTCAGTGAAGTTTTGGGGTTGCTCTGCTGCCTCTGGCACTGTGTGCTTTGATTGTGTGCATGGCATCATGAAATCAGGAGATTACCAAGGCATTTTGAAGCGCAATGTTCAACCCAGTGTCAGAAAGCTGGGGCTCAGTCGAAGGTCATGGGTCTTGTAGCAGGACAATGACCCCAAACACACTTCAAAAAGCATCCAGGATTGGTTCAAGACAAAACACTGGACTGTTCTGAAGTGGCTGGCAATGAGCCCAGATCTGAATCCCATTGAACACCTGTGGGGGGATCTGTAAACAGCAGTTGGGAAATGGCACCCTTCAATTATGGGAGAACTGGAGCAGTTTGCACATGAAGAGTGGACCAAACTGCCCGTAGAGAGGTGGAGGAAGCTCATTCATGGCTAAAGGAAGCTCATTCATGGCGAAAGGAAGCGCTTGACTGCAGTTATTTTGTCCAAAGGCTGTGTGTGCTACCATATGTTAAATCGAGGGTGTCAATAATTTTGTCAATGCTATGTATTTTTATTTTCTGATTTAAAAGGATACATTTAAAAAGTTCTGACTCAAGAACAAATGTTCTGTAATATTAACAGTGAAATAAACCAATGTCACCCGCAGGGTGACCCGTATCTTGCCAAAAGGTGACCACGTGTGACTTCTTTAAGGTCACACTGAGGTGAACAGAGCTGCTATCCACCAGGAGCGACTCCTTGAGGAATATCTCCCTCCGAGAGATTCCAATGAGAATCGTTCTGCAGAGTAACCATGAAAAATATGCGTTTGCCTCATGACGTCATAATGTCTCAAGCTTGACATATCTAGAAAGCACTCATTGAGGTGTTCAATTTGAGGTACTACACGATATGGTTCCTAAAACTTGAAAATTTGACCTTGGGGTCAAATATGTTTGACCTGAGGCGCTAACCATGAAGGTCAAGGCCAATCGCCACCAAAAATTAATCAGCTGAGCGCCAGACCATGAACTATATTCCCATGAAGTTTGAAGACGATCCGATCAAAATTACTCAAAAAATAAGGGTTTCGTCGACTCCCCTGATTTGCGCCAAAGTGACCTTGACCTTTGACCTTGACCTTCAAAATTTTGTGCACTGAAAGGGACCTCTATAGGCCTCTGATATGCGAAGTTACAAAAATTTCCGATGATAACTGTGCTCTGCAGAATTTTTTATACGTGATTACAGACAAACAAACAAACAAACAAACAAACAAAAAAAACATACAAGCTGACTAACATATCTTGCAAAAACTTCGTTTTGGCAAGATAATAAAGAATTGTGGAGACAAAATACTTTGTCAATTTAAACGTATTTTTCAAGAAAATTGTGAGTTGTTTGAAAAAAGTGCAAGGGTGCCAATATTTTTTGCCCATGACTGTATTACACATTCTTAAAAAAAGAGATGATGAAAAGCGATCATGCTTTTAAAAAAGAAAGAGGAGAGGGCATATCTGAGGGCACAAAGCACTGTCACGTGTTCAGTTAATCAAACTGAGCGTGCATACACAATTCACATCGGCAAAGGGAGACAAACGACAGACCAACCAACACTTGCAAAGCATATCATGAGTTGATGTGTTGTGAGAAATGGCCAATCCAGGCTGCACACATCACAGAAACGCATCCCCAGTGTTGCCTGGACTGACAAAATAACACCACAAGTGAAAAACTTTATCACTTATTGTTGATTTTATTAATTTCCCTTGGGTTGTTATAATGCATCATTTTATTTCCTCATTTGTATAAGCCCTGGAGGTAACATGTAACGTATAGGTCAGCACCTTGCTCAAGGTAAATAGAAAAGCCAACCGCCGGTTGTGTGCAGAGATTAATAATATCATTTTGCATTCATGCATTATGTTTTGCTTGTTGTAGGAAGGGTGTGTTTGTCTCAACTCGTGTTGAATAGGCTGTTCATTCAAGACTTGTTTATTTTGTAAATAATGGTTACCAGCACGCACCATCACTTCCTGCGAAACACCATTCTTCATTGTGAACCGTTGTGCACCTGTTTTACACAAAGGGGGTGGTATAATTTATTTTTTTTTGTACCTTTATGGTAGCAAAACGACAAAAAAAAATAGGGGCAAATATTTTTAATTGTATTGGTAAATAGCATTTCTGAATTTCTGTATTATTCTTGTTGACAATTTGAATTCCATTGTGTCACTGAACACACATATTATATCCTAAGGCCAAAAGCCTAAAGCTCTGAAGCTGCATTTTTGGGTTTGGAAAACAAATTCCAGGGAGATTCCTGAGGTTTTCCAATTGTAAATGTTATGATCAATGATTTTATTGTACTGAACACAGACTGTGTGAAATGCTAGGAGACAAAAAGGTTCCATTTTCCGAAAACAAATTCAAGAGCATGCAAACATTTTTTTTTTCCTGCATCGCAATGGCTCAAAGCACTGCTGTGACACTGTTTTTCTCTTTCTGTCCCCCTGTGTGTGCTATGCAGTTATGGGCCTGGGATTGTGGGAACATGGCTTTCCTTCCCTTGAAGCCTTCGTTGTACTGCTTATTTGTTTTATTTGCTTGTCTGTCTCTGTGTTGTACTACTGTAAGATTGGGCGTAAGTGGAAAAAGTGATGTATAACACAAGACAGGTGCTCAGCACTAAGTTTTCCCAGCTCTTGGATGCATTTTGCATAACACTTCTTGTGTGCTGCCTTTGTACCTTAACCTGCCCTGGCACTCCTCCATCATTTCAGTCTTCCTTATGCTTCCAATATTCCTTTTTCAATCACTCCTAAAGCCAATGATCAGCATTGCTTGTTCAAACAATCTCCAAATCCCACCCTTCGCTGGGCTACTTCAAGCTGACACATTGTGACAGGTTATTGAAATACTTTTTCTAACCATTCCAGTCTTAACCATTCCAGTGATCACAGAAATAACATACAAGCCTGAGGGCAACGAATTATATCAGCATATTGCGAGTATCAAATGAGGCATATGTATACCTGTGACACCTGTAAAAGTTTTGTTAGAAGTGATGCAAGCACATATTCTCTCTTTGTATGCTTAATGTTGCTGCACATTATTGATGACGTAGATTTCTTTTCCAAATACTTAGAGGAATAAATAAAATAAATGCAATGAAAAAAAACAGGTGGTGTTCAAGCCTGTAATTGTGGATGTTTGAATACGTTTCAATGTTGAACAATCCACTTTTATTAGGTTGTGTGTTGAAGTGTAGACTGCCTATTTATACACCAATGTGGCATGAAATCTATCCATGTTGGCATTTGAATCTGTTGTAATAAAATCACAGTTTTGATTATATATATATATATATATATATATATATATATATATATATATATATATATATATATATATATATATATATATATATATATATATACATGTATATATATTCACATAGGGTGTCTCAACGAAATGTAGACAAGCTAATATTTCAGAGAAATAATAAATTGAACAACTGAGAGAGTAGCGATTTTAAGGACGGTGTAATGGAATAATTGCACGTCATTCGTCAACCGTTTCTCAAAGGGCAGTGCAGACGATGAGGATAGTATCGTTTTTTGATATAAAAAGTCTGTTTACAGTTTATTGAGACACCATGTATGTGGTATGCATGTATGTAAATATATGTATTTATACGTATATGTATATATATATATATATATATATATATATATATATATATATATATATATATATATATATTTACATATCCTTTGCTTTATATGCTGGACTCAAATGTCTCTAAGCCTTGTTTTGAGACGGAAGCAGTTTTAATGTCTCCCTGGAAAACATAGTACATGAATATGTATACTGTACTTGTATTGCTACATTTCTTTGTTATCTGGCTTTCTGATTGTTTCTACAAAGTGGTGATGGATTCCATGTCTACTTAACTTTTTTTCAATAAAATGTTAATCAACCACAAGGTGTGATTTATTTTTATTCCTGAATTGGTTTCATCATGACTTACCTTGTTGTGTTGGATCATGCTTAAAAATGTATCATGGAGTTATCCCATTATTGGACATGTGTAATTGGGAATGTATCAGTATTGCAGTAGGAGACTAGAACGGTACTCGTTCAAGTGCATACATACCTCTGCCAGGCTGAACAGTTTATGTCTTTGTATCACACTGATAGGCCGGATCTGGATTTTTTTTGTATTACCAAGTCGAGGCTCGTGTAAGAGCTAAAATGAACCAAAATCCAGACATGAACCAAAATTTAATCTGCTCATTCTAGTCACCTAACCAACTCATCCACCTTGTTTCATCAGAACTTGTCCAAACCATTTTGAGATATCATAATATATAATCTTTTTTTGGCCCAATCTCTCAATGGCAAAGAATCATTTTAAACAAGGACAAATGTGTCCAAGAGCAGCATCCGAAAGGTTTTGTCGGCGAAAAATAAAAATAATTATTAAAAAAACAACAACTTCCGATATTTCGTCACGTGCGTTGATTCAGCCAATAGCGAGACCTGTCATAATGTATTTACGTATTTACGATATATGGTGTATTTACAAAATTACAATACGATAAATGGAATAACTTTAAATAGTAACGTGAACTTTTCGAAACTTTAAAGCAAATGTCCGAATATATTTAAAAGTTCATGATAGACGCTCTCAATAGGCACCGTCTATGTGAGGATGTGTACATGTGCTTAGTATTTAAGGAGATCCGGATCTTGTATATACAAGAGCCGAGTCCGAGAGGTTAAGGTTTTGTCTTCACAAGAAGAAGAAGAAGAAGAAGAAGAAGAAGAAGAACAAAGCCGAGCTCTCTATGAGCAGCGTTCGCTACGCGAGACACTGCTAAAAAGCATTATCCTGATCCGCATCCACATCTTCTCCAAAATCGAATCAATTTGTCCTTGTCACACACCCAACCTGCCCACCAAGCTTCATCCAAATCGGTCCAAAACCTTTTGCGATATTGAGCGGTCTCTCCTTTTTGGCCCCATCTCTCAATGGTGAAGAATCACTTAAAAAAAAAAAAAAAACCTAGTATCTGGATCCGGATCTTCACCAAAATCTCCTCAATACAAAATCTTGTCAAACACTGCATTCTGGTGAAAGTCCCAAAATATAGGCTCACTGCTCACCTCCACTCACTCATTCCTCTTTGTTCTCACCTGTGGAACCAACTTCCTCGGTCTTTTCAATCACATTGTTCCAACCCGGGCTTCGAAACAGTAATTCACCACCATCTCACATCCCCCATCAAAAACCATGATCTTTTCCACCCACTGGCCCACCTCCTTCTAAATTTACAGTTTTTCCCTCCTGAGAGTTTGAGGCTATATCCATATTGTCCACCCATGTCCTCTCCTACCCTCATTCTTCTTCTCATCCCTTATGTTTCCAAGTCTCCCTCTATTTTGTCCCTCAACCCTGCTATTGGTGTATCCTCTCCCCTCTCTCCTTCTACTCTTCCTTTTTATCTGTTACCTCTTGATCCATTATATCTATGTCCTCGCTCCTCCACGAGCCTCGGCATTGTATATAAAAAAAAGCATGTTGCAGAAAAATATTGGCACAAAAGTGGCCCAATATTGAAAATTGACATGATCAAATATGGATTTGCTCATTAACATGACATTGGGACATTTTCACCAGGACAGGGTTAATATCATTTATAAAGTATACACAAATTTTGGGGGCAACCACAGTTATATGGGCAAGATGAGAATTTAAGGGGATCGAAAAGTTTTGTCCCTTTTCAAAAAGTTTTAGTCGGTGACATTCCAGTGACTTCACAAACCTCACCCATCAATGGGAACAACATGTGGCATTGGTTGGAAACTACATAGAAAAATGATCAGAACCATTCCTTCATAGTTCATGGAAATATTTTTCAACTGTTGTCAATTGGTGTTTATTGATGCCCTGCCCAATCCCTCCCTCCCCATCCCCCCACCCCCATCCCAAATGTTTGAAAACACTCTTTCAGGAAATTCCGATTTAGTGAGCTCCATCGGCTTTTTAAAACTTAAAACCTATGTTTTCTCCGTTCTTACCACCCTCTCAGTGTATACTCAATGAATTATACAGTTCCTTACATCATTCCAACGATGGGTGCTGATTGGTGTTTGAGATAAATCAATTACGAGTTTTCTCCAACTCCAGTTGGCCATTTCTGCAGATTCTCTTTGTAGTACAAATAGAGATTGATGTGGTCACAAAGTATCCTGCATTGTATGCATACCATCTTCGCTGTACTTTACTGTCAGCGTTGTCAAGTATCTCACCATATATTGCTTTGGCTCGGAAATGTTCTTTAAGATCTTTACGTCCATTGGCTGTTTGGCTGTTGAAATTTATTGTGGAAAAGCGGTGTAGCCTCATCCATCCATCCATCCATCCATTGGGACCATATTCTATGCAGAGCATTGGTATTGCATCAGCAGTCTCCTTGGCTATTGGACACAATCCTGGACGGGTCACCACTCCGACACAAGATTCCAGCAAGCTGGCACTCATTTTGCCGACCTCGGAAGGATGACAGGCAGAGTCAACCTCACCTGGTATTAATTCAACAGAAAAAGGGGGATTTGAACTCAGGATCCTAGGATCCCAAGCCCACCACCCTAATCATTAAGCCAACACCAGGCACAGCCTAGCATGGTCTTGGAGAAATTGATTAAGTAGAAAAAATGGTTCTATTTCTGTGCTTATTTCCTGTCATTATTTTTCAACGGGCACACCACGGCATATTGGCAGGTCGTTTAACTATTTACAAACTGGTATGAAGATATTATTGAAGAGCCAAGTGTGGACCCACTGCCAGCATGACCAAAGGCAGTTAACACAAAGGCAGAAACGTGCGCCCACATGCACTTAGATATTGATGAGAACGCATACAAGAAACTCCATATAAAGGAATCGTGCAAAGCAAACAACAATCGAGCCATTGCCAGGATAAATATCTGCAAGAGAAATCTATTTTAAAACACAAATCTGATCTGATTTAAAGTCGGAGATGAACTACATTATGAAATTCAAATCTAAACATTCTATTGGCAATCCTAAATTATGTATGGTAGTTTTTATTAACAATCCTTTTAATTCCCTTCTGATAAATTTAACAGATGGATTACCTGACTTTTGAAATCATCTTTATGCTCATCCATTTATGCCCTGATTGTTTTGGATTGGAAATATTTATGTAAAACTCTAATTTTTGGGATCAATTAGACACAAACAGAACTAAAACCGATATTTATTTTTTAAATAATACATAACTAAAATCAAAGATGTCCTACATATAGGACAGCAGGAGTTATCCAAATAAAAATATACAAAATATTATTCTTACTATCATGTTCTTTGTGCTACTCTGTGTGATACTCTTTTTAAGGACTCCTTTCTGGCATTTTTCACATCTTGTGATTTTTGATGCCAATGTGCGCATCAGGTTTGCTTTTCTTGGGGTACCACCCAATGTGAAGTGCTGTGCATAGCAAATTGTGCGTGGAGCAGCACAAAACCTCTCACCATAGCGTCCCGATGACAATGCCAAATGAAACTTGGACACCTCCTCTGTGATCAGACGCATTAGCCATGCGTTTTCTGAAATGAGAATGACCAGGAAACCATTTTAATTTAAGTGTCCTCTATCTCGGACACTGGGCACAAAATGGGTGGAAGTAGCCAGATTTCTCCCCGTTTCTCTCTTTCTGCCCATTGTTTGGATAGCTGGCCTGACCACCCACAATTGAACCTCAAAAATCAAATCATATTGTCTGTCATTTTAGTCGCCACTTGGGCCTTAGGCTTCATTCTCTTTAACCGTTTCATTAATCGACGTGAAACCTCAAAATTATGATCTCGGTGTGATGGTGAATATAGATTTTAAATATCAAGCTGATCGGACACGTGGTTTGGCATGTAGAATTATTTAATTTTTTTGAATCTGGGTTCTTTTTTATTTCTTTTTAAAAAAAAAAAACACCATGCAAAACAAGTTCAAAACAAAAATAACACAAAACAAGGATTCTCAAACACCACAAAAAAACAAGTCCTGGTGAGGGTCTGCAATCTCTGATTGTTTTTTTTTATTATTATTATTATTATTATTATTATTATTATTATTGTTAATGTTCGACCCTTTTTTGCCTTTTTTTGCTCTTATTTTTTTAACATTCTTTTTCTCAGCAACCACTTGTCAGATTGACAAAAATTTTCAGGATAGGAGCGAACCCCCGCCCCCCCCCCCCTCATGGAGAATATTTTAATGATAATTGTGATGTCATAGGTCATGTGGTATTGCAGCCATTTTTGGATTAAACGCAAAAAAAAATTAAAACATCATAATCTCTGAAACTGCCAATCGGAAAAAAAAATTGAAACCTGGCACATCTCATTCTACTCCCAATGGGAAATAAAGTTTTGTAAGGATGACATCATCGGTGAAGTGGTAGACCAGCCATAAATGTTTTAATCAAAATCATTGTTTACCATTGAGATTAAGTGTGAATGTCCAGGCTGTAACATTTTTACCAATTGAGATTTGGTCATCAAATCTTCAACAAACCTTTATTATGAGATTGTGGAGAACACAGATTAATAAAATGTACAAATTTTTTTTAACTGTCGTTTTCGTCAAATTTAGTTCAACTACAAAGTGGACGTGGACGGGCTTCACATTTTCAGATGCTTTCTCATTATTATTATTATTATTATTATTATTATTATTATTATTATTACAAGTCAAAAAGAGTGGTCGTATAATTTCCTGGTGCTTTTGTCCAAAACCAATCACAGCCTATATATTGAATTCAAAACATTCCTTTTATGCCCAGCTGAAAGGGCTGTCAATTTCAATAATCTCTGTACATCTAATTTCACTTCAATGCACATCTTACATTTCAGAGATACATGACATTAATTTGGAAACCAAGAATAATTTGAGCATTTCAAGACTTCGATCCAATCCGCATGCTCGTCACACTTCAATATAATGCTTGTTTTACGAGAGTCGCTGGAAGTCAAATTTTCCAGAGACAACAGACAAGGCAGGTAATGTGTTTTTAACCAATTATTTTTTGCCAATTTCCTCATCCTGCAGAAATCACCGATTCTTGTGCAATGTTTCACGCACCTTTTTGTGGATTTATTGTTTACCATTCGTGCCAATGGAGTGACGGAGGTGATTTGAAAAGTACAGCTGCATATCCAAGTAAGGTAAACCGTGACCATCTTTGGTTGTGTCTGAACGCTTTGACAGGTGAATACAAGGTGTGTGCATACTCTGCCAGTGAATGTGTCATTTTCAAATCCTGGTGCTGAGTGCCAAAGTTATGAATTACATTTGAGCATCATTTGCCTCAGGAAACATTTTCAGGGAGTGAGTAATTCCTCGGTCAAATAATTGCACCAACAAATTAAACATGAAGCTTTGTTCATATTTCTTTAAGGATTTTGTCATCCTGCCCTTTAACAATGAGGAGTCCTTTTTTTTCACATCCTATTTCGTTGGTCTGTTTAAAATAGAGATGGACATGGAGAAGGGAAGAAATAATATCTTCACGTTTCCAGACGCTTGTTTCTCTCACTCGATCAATTAACACCAAGAAGGACTTTAATTGACATGCGAAGCCATTCAGCCCATCATACCTGCACCAGTTACCATCACCCATCTCTGCAGAAGCTACCTAAAAGTCCCGCCAATTTCCTCATACCCCTCTATCTCCAATGCATCAAGGTAACGATCTAAAATGGAGCAGATGCATATCTGGCTATATGTAGCGATTGTCTTAGTTTTTTAACAGCGAAATTTAAACAGATATATATGTTGATTTGGATGTCAGGAGTACAACTATCCCAATTGCTGACCCTCCAATCAACTGTGAACCACCTTCGTTTGTGGAATCGCAAACTGCGGTGAACCAGGTGAAATGGGGTCAAGCTTCCGGGATCTGTGGCATCCATGTTGAACTTCTCAAGGCTGGTGGAAATGCTGTACTCATGTCGTCGCATGCAGTTCTGTGCTCTGCCTGGAACACAGTCATCATCCCAACCAAGAGGAAGAGTGACCTTGCCGTCCCTCTCTGGAAATGGAAGGGTGATCGCCAGGATGGCAACAGCTACCGACAGGTGACGCTGCTCTCAGTGCCGGGCAAGTTCTTTGCTTGGATAATTCTTGATAGGGTTCACCACCATCTGCTTGAGCACCAGCACCAAGAGCAGTCAGGCTTTACACTAATGAGGTCAATGATTGACCGTATTCTTTCTCTTCAGGTCATCGCCGAACACAGGCGGGAATTTTGGAAAAGGTTGTTTTCAGCCAATTTTGATCTCCGCAAAACATTCAATTCAGTGAATTTGGATGACCTCTGGAGGATTCTTGGTCTTCGTGTGGTGCCACTAAAACTGATCAAACTGATGTCTGAACTGTACTATGGAACTGAGAGTGTTGTGAGATGTGGTGGTACCATCTCTGACTTATTTCCAGTTGTTACTGGAGTTTGTCAGGGGTGTGTATTGGCCCCCACACTTTTCAATGCTTGTATGGACTGGATTCTGGGGAACATGTTTGAGAGATCAGAATGTGGTGCATCGTTTGGGAATGCCAAGATCTCTAAACTTGATTTCGCAGATGATTCAGTCATCTTTCCAGACCAACTGGATATCTTTGTGGGAGCCTTCGTGGTGCTGAATGAGGAGCAGGAGCTGCCGGCATTATGGGTTTCCTGGGTCAAAACTAAAATGTAGGCTTTCAATGACATCTTGGAAACTGCCACTTTGTCTGTACCTGGTTGTGGTGAGGATGTTGAGGTCGTGGAGAGATTCACTTACTTGCCAGTGATATTCATGTCTCTGCATTTTGTGAGGCAGAGGTCAATGGACGTCTATTTCTGGTCTGGGGAGTCATGGATTCACTGGATCATGGGTTGTCGCATCGTTGGCACCTATGCAGAAGGATGAAAGTTCGAGCCTTTAAGTGCTTGGTGTTTCAAGTCTTGCTCTACGGATGTGAGACTTGGACTCTGACCAAGGATTTGAGAAGGAGACTTAACTCTTTTGAAACCAGGTCTCTTCAGAGAATCCTTGGCTATTGCTGGTCAGACTTTGTGTCCAATGAGCAATTGCTGAGATCGATTCAGATGAGATTTGTTACCTGTACATTCCATGAGCATCAGATGCAGCTGTATGGACAGGTGGCTCATTTTACTAACACTGATCCTGCTCATCAGATTCTCTCAGTGAGGGAGCCTCGTGGTTGCAGCAGGTTGATCAGCATCTCAAGGAGATGGGGATGGGCCTGGCATCTGCCTGGGGGATGGCCAGAGGGAGACCCCTGGAGTTCTGGCAGAAAGTGGACGCAACAATGCGCCGCTCCGGCGCATGCTCCCATATTTGACCCTGACCTGGAGTAAGTGTGTTGAGATGAGGATGGTTCAATGGAGAAATAAAGTTGAGAACTTGTGATTTTGTTTCTCTGTATTGTGTTGCAAAATAATGACGGAGGGAAAGTGTTAGGAGAGGAAACGTACACAAGAGGGATTAGAGATAAGGTGTCGGTCCGAAGACTGACGAGCCTGCAGTTTAGTCTTGGTCTAGTCGAGACAAACAAACTCATAATTGAAAAGACAAGATCAACTAAGTATAGATAAAAAGTCATGAGAATGGATTCATGATGTGCTTAACAATGCAACGAATAATCAAGAACAGTTAGAAAGGACAGATCCAGTCTGGTATTTTTAAACTTTTGAAAAGTTTTTCACGTAAGCTGGAAAAAAAAGTCATCTGTTCCTGTGAAGAAGCTGGAATGAGAAGTCCATTGCCCACTCATATCCTTGTAATTATTTTAAAATAGACTCATGCCTCCCCCTGATACATATGTCCTGTCGGTGAAGTTTGTACACGTTCCTCCTTGAACTAAAATAAGATCATCGTTAAAATTAAAAAAAAAAATAAAGTTTATTGTACGTCTTCCCACCCATGTCAAAGTGCATGCGAGCAGATGTTGTTTATGCTAACGGTTCAAAAGTCTTCACAACCACTTTGTTGTGAGAAAGTCTGTCCACATTTGGCTGTTCAGGAAAGTCTTCACGAGTTTCCAAATAGTTAAACGACCTGCCAAGATGCCATGGTGTGTGTGCTCGATGAAAAGTAATGACATGAAACAAGCACACAAATAGAACCTTTTTTTTTTTTCTCCTCAAGCAATTTCTCCAAGACCATGCTGGGCTGGCTGAGGGTGCAATGCTTTTCCACGATAAATTACAACAGCCTGAAATTGGCCTACAAGGGATCTTAAAGAACATTTCCGAACCAAAAGCAATATATGGTGCTACACTAAGTGGCGCTGACAATTTTAACACCCTAAAATGGGCTGAAAAATCTTGAAAATAATCTCCGTGCCAAAGTGAGATGAATCGCATTATTGGGTAATTGGCATTGTTAAGAGATTACTTGCAAGGCCACAGCTAATCAATCATTCCTTTTTTTTTTTTTTCCTGAGCAAAATCAAGATGTAGTGTGTTATTACCTTATGTCGTCAAAAATAAGTCCATTTCCTCTCGATGAAGATGATGCCACATAATAACGACATTAAAATGGTGGATCAAATGGACAAATAGCAATCTTTATTTTGTGTGAATAACCCAGCATGAATCCCATTGAATACGTGACATCATTCATGAGCAGAGTCTTTTTCGAATTTTTTTTTTTTGCAGTGGTCATTTTAATGAAGTTTTTACCACCAAACGTCGTCTAACCAAGTATCGGGAGGCGTGTAATCTTGGCAGAGCATCAGGGTGACAATCACAAGTCCGGAAAGCTTCTGGTTGTCACTCCATCGCAGGGTGCAGAAATCTCCACTGAGCGTCCACAGAAATGAACTCTCACTGTGTTAAAGAGTGTTGTTTTTTATTTTTTTTTACACAAGTAAGAATATTTGTGAAAGAGTATCATAAATATTCAATAACAATGAACTTTAGTCCGACATAAACTTCATTCCATCTGGATGATGCACATGCAACACACGTTGAGCTATCTAGTCTACATTCAACAGCCAACCCAACGATACAATGTCAGATTGGTGTTTCGCAGGCATGTTGTCACATCACAAACTGGAAGAGCACTCGGTAGAGCACATACCTCCTACTCGCTGATCCAGTAGAACATATCGGGCCCATTACATTTTTGAAATATCATTCTGTGTGTCGTTTTTGGCCCTATCTCTCAATGGTAAAGAATCACTGAAAAAATTCTATATCACGGATCCGGATACGGATCTTCATCAAATCCAAACAGTTCGTCCTTGTCACACACCCAAAGTGTTCACAAAATTTAATCGAATTCTACCAAAACTTTTTGAGATATCCTGTGCACAAACAAACAAACAGACAGACAGAGAGGGGTGAAACATAACCTCCTTCTTTCACCTTCGGTGGCGGAGGTCACCATCTGACTGCAAATGGTTCTTGACAAATGACAAAAAAAAAAAAAACTTGTGCAAGTCACGTGGGAATCTTGGGGGCAATGTCACCTATGTGGAACGACTGCAAGGCCGAAAGGTCATACTTGTATCTGTGATTGAAAAGTATACAGGTTCACACCTGAGAATGGAAAAAACACCAATTAGGAAAAAGGTTGAATTCCCAAAATCAACAAAAGAAGAGACTGACACAAGGATTCTATTTTCCTGCCTGTTTGCAAAGGAGCATGGTGATATAAACATACAAGTGAAAAGTCCAGACAGTGATATATTTTTCATCATCCTGTCCGACACCGACAGACTTGAAAGCCTAACAATTTTGTTTGAGACTGGACCAGGAAACAATAAGAAGGTAATCAACATGAGGGAATTTGCATGAGTCAACACATTGGAAAACCACACAGCACACCGAGCTCTCCATGCATACAGTGATCATGACGTAGCAAGTGCATTGAAGGGGAAAGGGAAAGTCAAACCCAATAAAACTCTGGAGAAGATGCCAATGAGTGTACCAGCAGTAGCAAGACTGTGGAATTCTTGGAACATGTCACAGGAGGTGACAACTGAGCTTGAGGTCACGTGTGTTTTGCACAGGTGACCAAGAGGTGTATGGCAAAACGAGGTTCAGAGAAGTGGACGATTTGAGACTGTTCATGATCAGAGAGAAGTGTGAAGACAAGCCCTTGAATACATGAAGTGTGCATTGTTGACATTGGAACCTTTCCACCTTCCAGGAAATGCATGGAACAACACTTCAGAAGAGTAAATTATTATCAATTTGCAGTATGGAAGAATTCTCACATTGCAGTACTGCCAGACGTGTCTGAAAAATTACAAAAACATGGATGGGGCACACACAGAGGAAACGCGGGAACCCCTGTGGATACGAGGAGGTTTTCCTTCTCAGCACGTCGTTGGTGTCTTTCAGGAGGCATGAGAAGCCGACAGCGACGATGGCGAGGATATTTCAGAAGAAAAGGAGCAGATTTTTGATTGGGACAATGAGTGATAGGACAAAAGATACCAGACTGAAAATGAAGACATAACTGACAGTATTTGAAGGTTTGCATGGTTAAGCTAACTAATTTACTTATTCATCTTCCACAGTACCGAGGTGGTTATCATTGTAATTGTCTTGAATTTGGAAATTGAATGCTGAAGATTTAGATTTGGACAAACCTCTCCTGTAATTTATGAGAAGTATTGAAGTGGACAGTTTTTAAATTTTCAGCAACATTTCAAATTTTAATAAACATTCATAATTATGCAAATGAGCTAATTTAAACACTAACATTAGGTGTTAAAGGGGAAATGCATTTAACCTCGATTTTGATCCCAGTTTTGTTGTTCTACCTTAAACATTTAACGAGGTGGCCGTACTCTTTAAGTGGCTTTTTAACACAATGGCCATACTCTTTAACTGGCTTTTTAACACAATGGCCGTACTCTTTAACTGGCTTTTTAACACAATGGCCGTACTCTATAACTGGCTTTTTAACACAATGGCCGTACTCTATAACTGGCTTTTTAACACAATGGCCGTACTCTTTAACTGGCTTTTTAACACAATGGCCGTACTCTTTAACTGGCTTTTTAACACAATGGCCGTACTCTTTAACTGGCTTTTTAACACAATGGCCGTACTCTTTAACTGGCTTTTTAACACAATGGCCGTACTCTTTAACTGGCTTTTTAACACAATGGCCATACTCTTTAACTGGCTTTTTAACACAATGGCCGTACTCTTTAACTGGCTTTTTAACACAATGGCCGTACTCTATAACTGGCTTTTTAACACAATGGCCGTACTCTTTAACTGGCTTTTTAACACAATGGCCGTACTCTTTAACTGGCTTTTTAACACAATGGCCGTACTCTATAACTGGCTTTTTAACACAATGGCCGTACTCTTTAACTGGCTTTTTAACACAATGGCCGTACTCTATAACTGGCTTTTTAACACAATGGCCGTACTCTTTAACTGGCTTTTTAACACAATGGCCGTACTCTTTAACTGGCTTTTTAACACAATGGCCGTACTCTTTAACTGGCTTTTTAACACAATGGCCGTACTCTTTAACTGGCTTTTTAACACGATGGCCGTACTCTTTAACTGGCTTTTTAACACAATGGCCGTACTCTTTAACTGGCTTTTTAACACAATGGCCGTACTCTTTAACTGGCTTTTTAACACAATGGCCGTACTCTTTAACTGGCTTTTTAACACAATGGCCGTACTCTTTAACTGGCTTTTTAACACAATGCCCTACTCTTTAACTGGCTTTTTAACACAATGGCCGTACTCTTTAACTGGCTTTTTAACACAATGGCCGTACTCTTTAACTGGCTTTTTAACACAATGGCCGTACTCTTTAACTGGCTTTTTAACACAATGGCCGTACTCTTTAACTGGCTTTTTAACACAATGGCCGTACTCTTTAACTGGCTTTTTAACACGATGGCCGTACTCTTTAACTGGCTTTTTAACACAATGGCCGTACTCTTTAACTGGCTTTTTAACACAATGGCCGTACTCTTTAACTGGCTTTTTAACACAATGGCCGTACTCTTTAACTGGCTTTTTAACACAATGGCCGTACTCTTTAACTGGCTTTTTAACACAATGGCCGTACTCTTTAACTGGCTTTTTAACACAATGGCCGTACTCTTTAACTGGCTTTTTAACACGATGGCCATACTCTTTAACTGGCTTTTTAACACAATGGCCGTACTCTTTAACTGGCTTTTTAACACGATGGCCATACTCTTTAACTGGCTTTTTAACACAATGGCCATACTCTTTAACTGGCTTTTTAACACAATGGCCGTACTCTTTAACTGGCTTTTTAACACAATGCCGTACTCTTTAACTGGCTTTTTAACACAAGGCCATACTCTTTAACTGGCTTTTTAACACAATGCCGTACTCTTTAACTGGCTTTTTAACACAATGGCCGTACTCTTTAACTGGCTTTTTAACACAATGGCCGTACTCTTTAACTGGCTTTTTAACACAATGGCCGTACTCTTTAACTGGCTTTTTAACACAATGCCCTACTCTTTAACTGACTTTTTAACACAATGCCCTACTCTTTAACTGGCTTTTTAACACAATGGCCGTACTCTTTAACTGGCTTTTTAACACAATGCCGTACTCTTTAACTGGCTTTTTAACACAATGCCGTACTCTTTAACTGGCTTTTTAACACAATGGCCGTACTCTTTAACTGGCTTTTTAACACGATGGCCGTACTCTTTAACTGGCTTTTTAACACAATGCCGTACTCTTTAACTGGCTTTTTAACACAATGGCCGTACTCTTTAACTGGCTTTTTAACACAATGGCCGTACTCTTTAACTGGCTTTTTAACACGATGGCCGTACTCTTTAACTGGCTTTTTAACACAATGGCCGTACTCTTTAACTGGCTTTTTAACGCAATGGCCATACTCTTTAACTGGCTTTTTAACACAATGCCGTACTCTTTAACTGGCTTTTTAACACAATGGCCGTACTCTTTAACTGGCTTTTTAACACAATGCCCTACTCTTTAACTGGCTTTTTAACACAATGCCCTACTCTTTAACTGGCTTTTTAACACAATGGCCGTACTCTTTAACTGGCTTTTCATCACAATGCCGTACTCTTTAACTGGCTTTTTAACACAATGGCCGTACTCTTTAACTGGCTTTTTAACACAATGGCCGTACTCTTTAACTGGCTTTTTAACACAATAGCCGTACTCTTCAACTGGCTTTTTAACACAATGGCCGTACTCTTTAACTGGCTTTTTAACACAATGGCCATACTCTTTAACTGGCTTTTTAACACAATGCCCTACTCTTTAACTGGCTTTTTAACACAATTCCCTACTCTTTAACTGGCTTTTTAACACAATGGCCGTACTCTTTAACTGGCTTTTTAACACAATGGCCGTACTCTTTAACTGGCTTTTTAACACAATGGCCGTACTCTTTAACTGGCTTTTTAACACAATAGCCGTACTCTTCAACTGGCTTTTTAACACAATGACCGTACTCTTCAACTGGCTTTTTAACACAATGGCCGTACTCTTTAACTGGCTTTTACAATCCACGGTGAAAGTGGACAGGGGTCCTCTTTTTTCGGCAATTACAAATGTAGTTTTCTTTTTCCTGTTTAGCGTGATCTGCTTTCATGAAAAAATATTACTGGAAATCCACTAATAGTTTCTGGAATATATTAATAGTTGGCAGTGGTTCAAAATGAAGAGGAAGGTAAACAGCACACACGGAGGTCAGACATGGTGGGCTTTGTGCGTGCCTGCATGCGAGCAAGTTGGAGGAATGTGTATGGGTTGGTGCATGCATGCAGGCATGCCTTTGCCATGTAAATAACATGGGTTTTAATTTTTAAATGCTCCCACCCAGTTTTACATGGAATACAGCAATTAACAATAAAGCGTTGCTGTTTGTCCGCATTTTATCACCCCGGGAATGTCCTGGTATGCTGCCTACCCTCCCCTCACACTTCCTTCCTTGCCGTTCCACTACCATCATTCCCCTTACACTGTCTTCACTCACCCTCCCCTCACACTGCCTTCTTCCCCTCCCTCACCTCATGCTGCCTTCCATTCCACTTATGCTGCCTACCCTCCCCTCACACTGCCTTCCTTTTCCTTCATGCTGACCACCCCCCTCCCCTCACGCTGCATCCCCCCTCAAGCTCCCATCGTTTCACTCTGCCTACACTTTCATTCCTTCACACTACCTCCCCTTAACCTCACGCTGCCTTGCTGTTCCCTCACCCTACTTTCCTACCCACGTGCTGCCTCCCCTCCCCCTCATGCTGCCTCCCCTCACCACGCCCTCCACTTGCACTGCCTTCCCTCCCCTCACCTCATGCTATCCTCCTCCCAAACACCCTCCCCCACCATACAACTCTCCAGAGGCTGAGGAGAGGAAAGGGTGTCAAAGAATGTGTGAATTGGACAAATGAAAGCTTTTTTTTTTTGGCATTTCCTCCCCCGCCCCGGCTTTCCCTCAAGTCCCCCTATCAAATGCATGTTCAGAACACCCCTTCACCTCCTCACTACACAACTCTCCTCCCCGTCCTTCTCTCTCCCTGCTCTATCTCCATCCCTTTTTTCTCCCTCCCCTCCCTCCCCCCCCCTCCACCTTAGTAACCCCGTCGGTGAAGTGATGGGTTGTATTTGCTAATATATCTGTTCTAATAAATGTCAGAGTGACTGTGTGTGTGTGTGTGTGTGTGTGTGTGTGTGTGTGTGTGTGTGTGTGTGTGTGTGTGTGTGTGTGTGTGTGTGTGTGTGTGTGTGTGTGTGTGTGTGTGTGTGTGTGTGTGTGTGTGTGTGTGTGTGTGTGTGTGTGTGTGTGTGTGTGTCCTCCATAACTCCAAAACCATGAAACCTTGGAGTCTGAAACTTTGCATGCATACTAAGGGAAATCCAAGGAAGTGCAAAAGTGAAAATTGGGTGTTTGGGTTAATTAAAACATCCCTTTGGAAGATAATTAACGGCCTTATTTAATGATATGGTTCATCAGGCGCACACAGTATAATGATTAACGTGTTTGGTTGAACAAGTTTGGTGTTCATAAATCTGAGCAGTTGCCTCATGATGTTGCAATCCAAGGTTGAAATGCTATTACCTGTGTTTATTTTGTTCAGTTTGTTTATTTTATTCACGTAAAGGTGCAATGAATACCCTTTATAAATGCTATATTCATTAATCTATCAAATGTAGATCGATAACCTCCTCGACAAGCCTATCATTATGCCCGTTGAAAATATAATCAATGACTGCCCTCTGCGGGTTCGACAATGAAACGACAGATGATGAAAGATAACTCTAAGAATTGCAGATCGAAAAGCTTCCCTCGTCTGTCTGCAAGTGTTCATTGTCGCCATCCCTCACAGCAACTTACTCATACTGAGCTACTTCAAAACGAGGAGGGGGGAACAAATACTTAGTGTGAAAAATCCAAACTAAACTTTTACTAATCGCTGTTTTCTGCACATCTTCACCTGTTGTCTTCGTCTCCCATCACAGTTGTAGCCACTGCTACTCACATGTTGTTGTACGAATGAGTGAAAATGAATGCGTCGCAGAGTTTTTCACTGATGCATTCCCGATTGGGCACTGCGTCCTCAGTTAATATGTTTTTTGTGCTATAGGCTAAGCTAAAGGGCTGTCTATTTATGATACATGTAAATATGGCATAATTTTTCATCATACCAATTTCCCAACTTATGCCTCTAATAATTATTTTAAGCCTCCCCTTATATAGAATAGCGGGAGGATTATAGCTGTTGTAGGGTTTGTTTCTACAATTATTTCCCCCAATTTGTTATGACACTCCAGTTTCTTCGACCCTTCGGAGTAATAAATGGCATTTTTTATGGTTTTTTTTCTGTTTTGTTTTGTTTTCTTCTGCAATCATAATTTTAGAAATTTTCGAGCTGTATCTCAGAGCCCGCTGGGACTTTCGGGATGAAAATTTTTCATCAATAATGTGAATAGAAAGTATGCTGGATTGATGTAACATTTAGGTTCATGACCTAATTACAGAGATTTTATCATTTTTCACCACAACTCGACTAAAGTTTGTCCAATCAGAACGAAATTGGCCTCTTTAGATAGGCTAAAGGAAGGCACATTTACGCCTAATTTACGTCATACCCCTCGGAGTCAAAGGTGAAGGTCATACACCTCTCGGAGAACTAAACCAACATTCAAATATTTCTCTCTTTTTACGCTGCCAATGTCCGAGCTGTATCTCACATCCGGCTGGGACTTTGGAATTAAAGTTTGCACCAATAATGGGATTTGACATTTTTTTGACTTTGTCCGAATTTTTTAGCTAATGACCCAATTATACACATTTCAACATTTTTCACCATAACTTGACTCAGGTTTGTTCGATCGGAGCAAATTTGTCCTCTATAGATAGCCAAGAACAAGTCGCATTTATGCTTCATTTACATCACAACCTTCGGAGTTATAGGTCAAGGTCAATTGGCGATGTGAAAAAAATTCACGTCTTTTTTGTCATTGTTCAATTTTGCCAATGCAGAATCTCAAAGACTGCTTGCTTGGCCTTCCAACATGTTCTTGGATCATAATAGTGGACCTGCACTGAAGTTGTGCACCAGATATTTAATTAGTGTTCTTCACCTATTTTTTTTTTCCTGCATTGTGAGCTTGATTGTGAACAAAAAAAAACACCTTTTCGATTACAGCTTGAATAATTTTCCTCCGATTTTCATGATGTTGGATTTTATGGATACGGGAGCACATTTTCTTAATTTACACTCTATCACTAAATGTTGAAGGTCAAGGTCATAAAGTGGTCCTGAAAAAAAAATATGCCGATTATTGCATCAGGGGGCCAAAGATAAGTCATGGGTGATCGCCAAAGGGTAAGCCTCCCCCAAGCTGCGAAAAGGCTTTTTACCCTTGGCAATTGCTTTGTGGTCGCAGATATCTCATTGCCTTTGCTATATTTTAAAAATACATTCCCTTAAAATGAACTTTCAACCCAGGAGGAAGTTTGGCCCATTAAAGCTTGCATTTATACTGCCAACTTCTGGTTGTTTGCCCAAGCAATATGCTTTTTAAATACTGAGCATCAAGGCAGGAAGCATAATGTACCTTTTGTTTTTTATTATTAAAGTATTTGGTATGACTTGACCAGTGTTCGAACCACAGACCACCCAAACTCAGAACAAACGCTCAAACCATTAAACCACCAAGTCTGGTTGACACTGCAACCATTTTCACTCCCATCTCTTTCCAAAAAACTTTGCTTTTCCCTCCCTCATAAAAGCACCTGGCCCCTATAATCCTCCCTTTTTTTTTCCTTTCCTCATTTGAGCTCACCTGTAACGTAGCTTCCAGGGAGCTTATGGGATGGCGCATCATCCGTCTGTCCGTTTGTCCACAAACATTTTCAACTACTTCTCTGAAACGACACATACAATTTCGATGAAACTTTACCATGGCCTTCATTATGGGGTATTTACAAAAGTTTGTTAAGACCATTAAAAAAAAAACAATCAGCGTCTAAGGGGGTGTGTGGGAGGGTTGCCCCCCAAAATATGGATTTGCTCTCTTCTCAGAAACTAGAGACAATTTCAATGAAAGTTGACCACAACTATCATCACCTATGATGTCCCAAAGTTTGTTCACACCATTAAAAAATTGGGGTCTAATGGGTTTTACGAGGATGATGCCCCCCAAAAAGAGGTGTTTGCTTTATTGTTCGAAAACAATTCGGATAAAACTTGCCTCCAACCTTCATCAGCCGTGTTGTACCAAAGAGTGTTTACGACAGTAAAAAAAAACATCAGTCTGAGGAGGTGTACGGTGGGGTGGGGGGGGTTGCCCCGCTAAATATGTATTTGCTTTCTTCTCCGAAACTACGCACACAATTTTGATGAAACTTGACCACAACCTTCATCACCCATGATGTACCAAAGTTTGTTCACACTATTTAAAAAATGGGGGTCGAAGGGGATTTACCAGGGAAGGGAGGGGGTGGTTGTCCCCCCAAAATAGGTATTTGTTATTACATCGGTTCATTGGTCGGTACATTTTGCTGATTCCATTCCACGTTGACTTCCTCCTCAGTATCATTATTCTACAAGGGCGTATTGCCCCTCGGCTTATTTCTGTAATTCAGCAGTAATACTTCATTGGGCAAGGCATAAAGGCCTTCTTTTTCCATGTGAGTACTGATTTTTGAAGAAATGTCTTGAAATGATGAAAGATGCCTCGTCTGCAGCTGAATTTGGACTCCAGCTTTCAATTTCTATGCGCTTGGCACAGGACAGATCATGGCTGATGGTGAAGCTGGAAAGTTCAAGAGACTGAGCCTCTTCAAGGGGCTGATAGTACAAGTAGATAGGTGGGTTTCTTTTGACGATCTCACCAGGGAGAGACCATGAGATTTGCCGAATTTGAAAGATGTGTTCCATTTATCAGACCAGTAGCCAATTAATGTCTACCTGTCAGCTAATGGGTTCTGTATGACACAATGTGGGGGCATCTGCCAAAATGAAGCAAGGTTTTCCAAGAAAAACAAAACTGGGCCCAAAGCACTGCCTTGGAGCACTCCAGCCTGCACTGTGAGAGGGGATGAGAGGGTTCCATTGACAACAATGCAATGACTGAGTGGAGGAAGTCAGAAGTCCAGGTATGAAAGCAGCCTTGTATGCTGCAGGAAGCAAGTTTAGATTACTTTATTATACTCATCCCATAGGGGATATGAGACTTTTGCAATGCCTGTGTGTGTGTGTGTGTGTGTGTGTGTGTGTGTGTGTGTGTGTGTGTGTGTGTGTGTGTGTGTGTGTGTGTGTGTGTGTGTGTGTGTGTGTGTGTGTCTGTTTGTGTCCGTGTCTATATTGTTAACATTGAAGTGAGGGGGGGGGGAGGATCCATCGCTAGACTGTGGTAAGTGTAACATGGTCCGTGTGTCTCAAGTAGATTAGATTACCATGCATCAGGTACCTACCAGGGTCACTTGTCTTGTAAAATGTGACCCTGAGGAGCCAGCATGTGTAATTTATCCAGGAGAGTTCGGGTAATATAGTATGTGCAAATACACTCCATGGCCAAAAGTATGCGGACACCCCCTTCTAATTACTGGATTCGACTATTTCAGCCACTCCCATTGCTGACAGTTGTATAAAATCAAGCACACAGCCATGCAATCTCCATTGACAAACATTGGCAGGAGAATGTGCCGTACTGAAGAGCTCAGTGACTTTTAACGTGGCACCGTCATGGGATGCCACCTTTCCAACAAGTCAGTTATTCAAATTTCTGCCCTGCTAGAGCTGCCCCGGTCGACTGTAAGTGCTGTTACTGTGAAGTGGAAACGTCTAGGAGCAACAACAGCTCAGCCGCGAAGTGGTAGGCCACACAAGCTCACAGAACGGGGCCGATGAGTGCTGAAGTGCGTAGTATGGAAAAATCGTCTATCATCGGTTGCTACACTCACGACCGAGTTCCAAACTGACTCTGGAAGCAACATCAGCACAAACACTGTTCGTCGAGAGTTTCATGAAATGCGTTTCCATGGCTGAGCAGCTGCACAAAAGCCTAATATCATCATGTGCAATGCCAAGCATCAGCTGGAGTGGTGTAAAGCTCATACGCATTGGATTCTGGAGCAGTGCAAACGTGTTCTCTGGAGTGATGAGTCACGCTTCACCATCTGGCAGTCCGACAGACAAATCTGGGTTTGGCAAAGGCCAGGAGAACGCCACCTGCCCGAATGCATGATGCCAACTGTAAAGTTTGGTGGAGAAGGAATAATGGTCTGGGGCTGTTTTTCATGGTTCGAGCTAGACCCCTTAGTTCCATTGAAGGGAATCTTCATGCTACAACATACAATGACATTCTAGAATCTAGATGATTCTGTGCTTCCAACTTTGTAGCAACAGTTTGGGGAAGACCCTTTCCTGTTTCAGCATGACAATGCCCCCATGCACAAAGCGAGGTGCATACAGAAATGGTTTGGCGAGATCGGTGTGGAAGAACTTGACTGGCCGACACAGAGCTCTGACCTCAACCTCATCGGACACCTTTGGGATGAGTTGGAACGCCAACTGTAGGCCAGACCTAATCGCCCAACATCAATGCCCAACTTCACTAATGCTCTTGTGGCTGAATGGAAGCAAATCCCTGCAGTAATGTTCCAACATCTCATGAAAAGCCTTCCTTGAAGAGTGGAGGCTGTTATAGCAGAAAATGGGTGGGGGGGGGACTCCATATTAATACCCATGATTTTGAAATGAGATGCTGGATTAGCAGGTTTCAACAAACTTTTGGCCAAGTAGTGTACCTCTTGTTTGTGGGTGGGGCCAGGTGAGGACTTTCCATCAGTAAAAGGCACACGTGTCACATGTGTTTGAAAAGGCCATCACGATCTATCTGACCAGCCATGGTGGCATAATGCGCTACAGAGTGAGGAAGAGAATATTTATTTTTATTTTTTATCAGGGCTGCCCTGTGGGTAGGATGGCCTTGAGGAGGACTCCCAGAAGATTGAGGAGGGGCTGAAAGAATGGATATAAGAGAGCCTTCAGCAGACAGAAGGACTGGAATGTGATGAAGAAGCAGGGAGGATCGTGACTGGGGAGAAGGGCCTTCAGAGGGGAGAAAGGATACAACAGAGAGCTATGGAGTGCAAAGAAGGCTGAGAATGTGAAGAAGAAGCAGGCAGGATGGAGACTGAGAAGAAATGGTCTTTGGAGGAGACAAAGTGACACACCAAAGAGCTCCTGGAGTGCAAATGGCTGGAGTGTGTAGACGAAGCAGGGAGGATCAATACCAGGAAGAAGGGCCTTGAGAGTATAGAAAAGGACACACCGGAGAGCTTGCAGCGGGCAGGAGGACGAGTGTGAAGAAGAAGCAGGGAGGATCATGACCACGAAGAAAGGCCTTGAGAGGAGAGAAAGGACAGAACAGTGCTTCTGGCATGCAGGAGGACAAGGATGAAGAAGCACCTTGAGGAAGGACGGAGGGTCAGGAGGGCTGGTTCAGGGTGCACGTCCTGAGGTGCTGATAGTCGCTGGCTGGCTTGTGTCATCTTTGGGCTCATTTTGGGCACTGGCTCAATTGGACACTGGTTTACTTCATTGTTGGCTTCCAAAATGAGCTGCAGGGAGTCCTGCATCTACACCACACATAGTCAAGGGAAAGTCCTTGCCTGCAATTTTGATGTTTGTGTAAGTGCGATCTGTTGCGCCGAGCGTGGGTGAGGTTTTATTTATTTATATTTCATCATTATATATTGCACGTCCAAATTTTTTCTCTTAATGTCTGTTGATTCGCATGGTTTGTTCTGAACTACTCATCTCGTCCACCTTTCCCCCATATTCATTATAAATAAACCCTGGAAAAGGGAGGAAAGCATTTTCGAGCCATCTGCCTCCTGTGAGTGTGCCATCAGTTTGGCCTTATTTGGGTGATTTTGATGAGCGGCAGAGAGCAGTAATCAAGGGCGTAGCCAGAGGTCCAAAAGCGATGAGGCAAAAAGAGGTGAACTGTCCTATTTAGGTATTGTGATAGGAGTGGAGATAAGAGTATCCAGAGCACTGCCGGGTAGCTTTGATATTTTACTCCCCAGGGAGCTCAGATGGCCAGAGCGCTCAGGCCAGATCATATTTCAGGAAATGAGCGACGAGGCGACTTCCTCGTCTGCCTCAACCTGGCTATGCCCAAGGTAATTGAACGCAGTGCAGTGGAAGATAGAAACCGTTTGGCCGTCTCCTGGGACAAAGGATCCCACACTGAGGCAGATCATGTTAGTGAGCCTGAGATGTGACATATTTTCTCTTTAAAAATGTTTTTCTCTGCAACCGCTTGTCCGATCGATGCAAAACTTTAAACACAGGCGGGACTCGTCATGGACAATATTTTAGGAATAACTATGATGTCGTAGGTCACATGGAATGACAGCCACATTGGATGAAAGGAAAAAATTTGGATATCTTTTTCTTCGAAACCACTCAATGAAAAAAAATTGAAACTTGGCATGTGTCATCAAGTCCCCGATGGAGTATCTTCTTCTTCTTTTGGCTGCTCCCATTCGGGGTCGCCACAGCGGATCACCCGTATGATCCGCATAGTGATTTGGCACATGTTTTACGCCGGATGCCCTTCCTGACGCAACCCTGGTCGCCTCTTACGACACAGGGATATGGTATACCTATTTTAACCGGGGTATACACCGGCCCAGTATACTGGTACTCATTTCACCGACCTCGGAAGGATGACAGGCTGAGTCAACCCCCTGGTGTATTAATTCAGTGGCCCAACGGGGCTTGAACTCAGGACCTTTTGGATCCCAAGCCGCTGCCCTAACCACTGCGCCAACACCAGGCTTCAAGTCCCCGATGGAGTATATAGGGTGACAATGATGATGTCATAGGCGAAGTGGTTTTCCAGCCAAAATTGATTGAATTAAAATCCGTATCGGAAAGATCTGAAACTTTATGTGTCTGATCTATGACCTGGTGTGATTGAAGAAAAAAGAATTTTATTACATCATTAGTCACATGGTCCAGCGGCCATATTGGATTGAAAAGAAAAATGTAAAAAAAGAAAATCTTCTTCTCCAGAACCCCTTAAAGAGGAACCAAAATGCTCAGACTACCTCGATGCTAATCTATCCCTTGATACCCGACAAAATAGATGCGATGTGTTTTTCCGGTTTGCGATTTCTAAAGCAGATAATTTGTGATTAAAAGTTTAAATCTTCTTCTTCTTCATGCTTTGCCATGCCATCACACACGTGAGTTGACCACCAGATTTGTACTGTCCACCGGTTACATCGCGGTAGGATTTAACTGAAATGGCGAATAATTTTTGATTTTCCACAAATATGCCAAGTCAAGATTACTTCATGCTGCACCAATGGCTGAAAGACCCTATATAAGTTTGCCAAAAATTGGACAAGGTTTGTCTCAAATGACCAAATGTGGATCGGGCCTACAAAATGTTCGCTTTTGTTCTTGGAACATTTTACAGAGCACTGTTAAGAAATAACAGAGATGGCTAGATCTTTTGGTTCTGTACCACAATTGATAGAGGATGCCATCCCCATGATTAAATGGAAGAAACAGATGTCACTCGAAACTGCAACACCAATCCTTCCCAGCTGCCAGCGCATGTAAACGGTCAATTTGAGCACTGAATCAAACACCTCACCTTGCCATCACCCACACAATGCCACCACCGCACGAGCACTACACCCCACTGTCCCTCTTCCCCCTTCCACTGAGGTGGGACATTGACATGGCACAACACGGCATGGACACAACGGTGGGACACAATATGGCATGGACATGATGGTGGAACGTGACAGGGCACGACCACAGACACAAATGGTGTCCTGGGAAAGTATGAAATTTGACTATCCAGTAACATACAGGACTTCTGGTCTGTCTGCAATGGTGGGACAAAGCATTCATCGCGAATTTTGTTGGCGGTGTCCGAGTGTGCCTGAGCGGTGTCCGTGCCATGTTGTGCGGTATCCATGTCGTACCATGTCCGTGCCATGTCCCTGTCGTGCTGTGTCATGCCATGTTCTTGCTGGAGTAATTTAACTGATTTATCAATTAATACAAAATCCCTTATAAATCGTCAATTGAATGGAAAAACAAAACCTACCAATCTGTAGTGAACATGCAACTGTCATTTTCATCTTCTCCAACACCTCCCTTGTCGCCATCTTCGTCTGAATCACTTGCATAAGGCTCAAAACTATATGGCTTCATAATTCCCTCAAAAGCATTTGCATCACTTATTTTGTCTCCCATAGTTTCGTCAAAATCCCACTGATCAATTTCAACATACTGAGAACCTTCAGAGTTCCTGATGATTGTGGAATCTATATCGGAATCCGAGCTCGAAATACTGTACACTGTTTCTCTATGTCAGTCGCCATTTGGATCAAGGTGGATTCCAGGTGTGACGTCACTGATGAAAATTGAAATTTGACACTTTAGGGGTTTTTTCTGCACTTTGATTGGCAAAAAAAATTGAAATTAATTTCACCGTCAAATTATTCCGTGAATAATGATTAATTATCAATGGTTTTTAGAAGAAAAAAATTGTGTTTGGGTTCCCCTTCAACAGATCGATGCAAAATTTCATACGTATGATGAGCCATGAGGAATATCGTTTGGATTTTTTTTTTTTCATATTCACCTTCATTCACCCAATTTCGCCTTAATGTGCACAAAAGTGTTCGTTAAATATCATAATAATAAACCAATAACACTGGGCTGCATTTTAAATATTTTTTTGAGTTCTAGGTTTTCTCAACGGTTCTTATATGTTTTTTGCATGCTGAATTCAGAAATGTATCTAATTTCGCTCAATCAGGTCAAGTTTTTATGATGCTATCTCAATTTTAAGGAAAAAAATAATCAAAATTTATGTTTTTTTAATTAGCATTTTTAAAATTCAAAATCAGACTTACATTGACAGAAAATGTACAAACTATACATATAATGACACACAAGTACGCTTAATGTGGAAGAAAGTGCCTTCTCAATTACTTTCATTTCAATTTCAGAAAAATATAGATAAATCATTGTTTCTGGCAACACCCAACTTCAGTCACTACAGCAGTCGCTGTTTTCCTTCGTCTTTTTAATGTTGAATTTCACATCAACGGTACTTGTGCGTCATTTTTTATATAGTTTGTGCATTTTCTGTCAATGTAAGTCTGATTTTGAATAAAAATAATGCGAGTTAAAAAAAACAAAAATTTTGATTATTTTTTTTTTCCTTAAAATTGAGATAGCATCATAAAAACGTGACCTGATTGAGCGAAATGAGATACATTTCTAAATTCAGCATTCAAAAAGCATATGAGGACCGTTGAGAAAACCTAGACCTCTGAAATGACGCAGACCAGTGTTATCAATGGTTTTTAGAAGAAAAAAATTGTGTTTGGGTTCCCCTTTAACAGATCGATGCAAAACTTCATACGTATGATGAGCCATGAGGAATATCGTTTGGATTTTTTTTTTTTTCATATTCACCTTCATTCACCCAATTTAGCCTTAATGTGCACAAAAGTGTTCGTTAAATATCCTAATAATAAATTAATAATCAATAAAGCTATGGATAATGGCAATGTATGTGACATAATAAAGGTATATGGGCCATAATAGCAGTGGGCCATCATAATTGTTGTGTTCAGTTAAAACGATGATGTTTTTGTTCAGAATGAGCATGCAAGGTGGAGCTATACGCTTGACAAGAGCCGTACTAGTTGTTTTATTGTTTTTATTTGTCTATCTGAAAAAATTTCTCATTAATTTCTGTCTTCGTACTTAGTTTACTATCATGAGGCATGGGGCATGTCACATTATTTTGAGATTGGAGTCAAAAGTCAGGGAACACACTTTAATTTGCAAATTTTGACAACTTTTTAATAAAGCTTTATGAGACAGAATAATACAGGATTGTCCATGCTTTCGAGAACCATTATTTCCATATGCAGCATTACACTTCATCGTCTCCACGATCAACATGCACCATTGCATTATTTATTTATATACACTTTACCATCACCGCTACCGATATAACCACCTTGAATTATTATGTATTTCTTTACATTTAACTTTTCTGCAACCTTTATTTAATTAATTCTTTACTTCGCTCAATGTGAAATCAACACGTCCCATTTTTAAGGTGTGGTTGGATGCCGGTAGAATAAAGTATCAGAAGGTAAATAGACACATATTGCGATGACAGAATTCAAACAGCTGGTGAATTCATGCGATGTTTGTGATTGTGGACAGGTATTCATGGTTATAGTGGTCGTTACTATTTAAAAAACGTAAGGAGTGATTGTTCACCAAGGTTTCTGCTGTGTTTCTGCTGGGCCTGTGCTGTTTGATTGTGTTCCATGTTGGGCTTCCTTTTGCCCCAGGTTTGAGATTGCTATATCCACAGTGTCCATTGAGGCCAGGTGGGCACTTCACTCCTCTTCCACGTTGTCATGTGTACATTTCACCTTACTCTCAGCGATGGTACACTGCCAGATTCCATACCCACACCTTGCATCTTATTAAATGTGTTCATCTGGAATTCACACAAGTTGTGAGATATAATTTCTTAACTCTCGTTCTGTCATCCTTGGGGGCACAAAGCTTTGTTATTCTCTATTCGTGCTGTGAAAAAAACTAGTTTTTGTGGACCTGTGTACGAATTGGGATCATAATCAGAATTTAGAAAAATCCTGCATTTACATATCTTTATACCTAAAACAATGGAATGACAAATGTTCATTTCATGCTCATTGGGTATCCACCTCTTGCTGTGCATATTTGAAAAATGATGTGTGTAAATTGGTTTTGTATCACACACTGACATCTTTAATTATCTTTATATAAAAGAGTCGTGCTATGTTTGATTATTTGGGTGAAGATTTCCCAATGATTACTCTTGTTTCGTTGTGCAGATGGAATTTAAATGAGTCATTGCTCTGCATTTGATTCTGCTGGACTGCCGTGCGTGTGTGTCGTTGGTTGTTTAATATATATATGGGTTCCAGAAAGTGGAACAGAGCCAACCCAGGTCTCAAAGTATCCACCTTCGTGTGTGCATGTACATATGTGTGTATGTGTGTCAACATAGAAGTTCCTCCTGCTGGCTGCTATCTTTTTCTCCAAGTACGTGCCAAAAATGCAGACTATTTCGAATTTGTAAACCATTACAGTTTCACCACTACGTGGTGTGAACTGCTCTATCCACCAAATATGGACATTTCATTGTAAGAGCAAGGGGAATTATGACCACATGTTTTTTTTAATGGATAATATTGATAAACATATGAAAACAAAGCACTTAGTGATCACATGTTTCTGTAATAATTAGCCCTTTCCTTAGTCATTCACAGTGCTGAACTAAAACACTTATTTGGGAATGATTTTGCCTCATCGATAATATAAACTAGAATGAACTCATTGGAAGTACTGTCTCATGCCATTATGATTCTCTTCTAACAGGCTTTCTCTTTCCGTTATGGTTGTTTTGTGATTGTGGATGTATTATAACAAATATTTTACAAGTGGCCCGTCTGTGTGCATGCTCCCAGTTTGTAGAGGCAACACATTTCTTCTGTTCTGTTCATTCTCTTTGTGCAAGTTGCAAGTTTTAGTTTCTAATGCAGTAACAGAACTTGCTGTTTTGGATGACACAAAGAAATATAAAAAAGCTCCATGCCGGGGAAGGCTATCAGGCCAATTATGCCCATGCATTCCTGCCAATATCAATGTACCCCTGGACCCCCAATGCTTATCGGTAAGTACCTAAATAAATTTTAATCCCTTCTACAGTTTCTGATGCTACTACCTTTCCAGGAAGACCACTTCATGCATTTACTACTTTCTAAATGAAAGTCCCTTGCTTTAAAGTCGTCAAGCTATGACCCAGCTGGTCCTATCGCTGTCTATTCCGAAGAAATATGTTTCTGCACTTATTTTGTCTATACCCTTTATTATCCTAAATGCCAATATCAGATCCCTATATAATCACCTCCTTTGTAAGGAATAGAGTCTTGTCTCCTTCAATCAATCCTCATCGCTGAATACAGAGAGTCTTGGAATCAATTGAGCGGCCCTACCCTGTGCCATCTCTACGTCAGCCTTGTCCTTCTTCAGATGTGGTGACCAAAACTAAATACAACATTCCAGATGAGGTCTCACCAAATTAGTGTACAGTGTAACATGACCTCTTTTGGTTTATAAGTTCTCACTGGAGGTACACCACATTTCCCATTGCTGTTTTTTGAAGAAATTAGTTGGCATCCTGTCGGCATTTTCAAGAAATCAATTTTTTTTCTCTCTATTTTTTTGTGGGGGCTTTAAAACACTTCCCTACACCCACAAAGGAATGAAGTTGGGGATCATTTAATATGACGTTACAAGTGGCTACCAAAGGCTTAGGCACAACAGAGCGACTAAAATAAAAACATCCAACTTTTTTCACTATTTTCAAAAAAATTGTTATACTTAAAATACGGTACTCCTTGACATTCATCAATTAACCTCTGAAAGTTTGATAAAAATCCGTTTTGCCCTCTCTGAGAAAAATGGCGAAACACACAAACACCTCTCTTTTAGTGATAAATATAATAATATAACAACATTGAGATGGATCAGAAGAAAACGCCAAAGTTAGGAGAAACATTAATATTTGTGTAACCCTGAAGGTTCCTTTTCACAAAACGATGACTGTGCTCAGACACTATGCTTTCATTTACTCTGGATTCTAACTTTGACTTTCTGTCCCTGTGCCAGTGAGGGTGGACAATCTCTCTTGCGAATAATGTATCAATCAAAAACACTGCATGCCAGTTCTGTAGGTAAAGAGAAGGATTTAATCACTCCCATTTACAGCATGGCAGAACACAGAGAGCAAAGCGTCACCGAAACGAGAAGCCCAACGAAGAAGAAACTGAAAGGGGCTCCACATACACAAGAGTGAGAAACCGTGATAGAATTTCCTTTAAAATCCCCTTGAGGAAATTCAGTTATTAATACTCCCAGGTCTCACAATCAGCTGTGATCTTTATTTGGCAAACCACATTTCAAAGTTGGCCTCCAAAGCCAGCTGCTCACTTGGCATCGCTCATCATACAAGGTCCCTCCTTGGTACACCTTAATTCCTATCCACCTACAAGACCTTCATCCACAGCTTGATGGAGTCTTGTCCTCCCCTCTGGGATGGCTCCCCTGCCTCACACCTTTCTCAGCTTTAGGCCAAAAAAACAATGGCTTTTCAGGTCATTGCAATCTCCCGCAATGAAGGCGAGTCTATTGGTCTATCACTTCGCCATCGCAGGCAAGTCGGTGGTCTCTCTTCTGTCTTCTACCATCTCTTTCTAGTCTTGCACCCTCTGTTCTTTCCCTGCTCCCCCCCCCCAGGTTTCTGAAGGGCTCACACGGTCCAATATCAACCCCTTTCTGGTGAAACTACCTAAATCTAGGACCACTCCTCACCTCCACTCATTTGTTCCTGGTTTTTTCCCACCTGTGAAATCAACTCCCACATTCTCTTTAATCTCATTGTTCCCTCCAGGTCTTCAAGACCGATGTTCACCACGATTTAAAGTCATCGCCAATCCAAAAACATGATCTTTTCTACCCTCATTAACCTATCCAAATCCCTCCTTCCAATTTTCCAGTTCTCGCTCTCCTTTGAGATTCCTTCTTTGTCCATCTTGTCCACACCATGCATACACTGTGTCCAACCTGTCCACCCCATGCATGGTTTACATCCTGTTTTTGTCTGTTACATCCTGATCTGATCACTGTACTCCCTCTTTCACACGCCTTGACAATGTATCCAAAAAATGGTACCGAGATGGTTGCCATGGCATCACCATTCAGCCATTCACCACCGTGATCTCATCAGGTTGAGATAATGTCATGAGGAATTGATATCTGCAAGATGAAAGCGAAATGTTCAACGGGTTTTGAAATATCGTGAACACAAAAGTACGTGGACGGATGATCTGTCGGTCGGTCGGAGCTCATTTTAATGTCCCCCAGTCTGATTTTGTCATAGGAATGGGGGACAATAACATAATCACGAAGGGTACACAATTAATACAACTGGAGTTGCTTTCTTTGGAGTTTGTGAAAGACCTTTTTGTGGTCGGATGGGAGAGTGAACAGGTGGTGTATACCACCTTCACTTTATGTTGTTCTTGGTTCGAGAGGGAGATGGATTTGACTGCAAAGGCGTGAGTGGTGCATCAAGTATGATTCAAATGTAAAACGCTTAATAAAAAGAAAAAAACTTTCTTGTGCTGAATATAGCCTTCAATCAATGTGTAATGTGGTAGTGACAGTGATAGGGTGGTGGTAGTGATGAAGTGGTGGTGTTGCAGGGGCAGGTGTGAGAGATTGAGAGAATACTGATGGGAGTGATCTATTGTTGTAAGAGTGGTATTGGAAGGGATTGTGGTTGTGGTGATGGTCATTGTAAAGTGGAATTTCAATATTTCTTTAGTCTTATTTATAAGGTTGGAGTAATTTCCCGTAATTGTCAAATTTAAACCTTATTGTGCTTCCCTGTACTTTGGAGTAACCCTGGAAAAGTTTGATATTTGAATGAGTGAACCAATAAGTGATGTAAAATAGTAGGCGTGGTCAAAGTTTAGCGGTGGTTGTAAAGCCGCTGTCACACCTTGACGTTTTAGCCAGCGTATGCCGACGTATGAAAAATTTGGTGAATACGCTGGCACACGTCAAATACGTTATGGGTAAGTTTTGTATACGTTAAGAGCACGCTGAAGCACGCTGGCATACGTCGTAGTACGCCGAGATAGTCGACAAATTTTGTGCATGCACAACATTTGTCGACGTATGCCGAAACATTCTGTGTACGTTATTTGTTGAGTTATCGAAACGTTCTGTGTACGTTATTAATGCGTTATGCATACGTCCAACTCGTTAATATACGCCCAAAACTGAAAAAAAATCAATAATTCAGTGTACGCCAACGTTTTAGATAAACTTTGATACGTTGCCATATGCTGGCTAAAACGTCAAGGTGTGACAGGGGCTTAAGTGGTGACAATTAACAATGGGATTTCTAACAAGAGAACGATGGGAAAAGCAAGTGTCATCTTCCATCATCATCATCATCATCATCATCATCATATCATCTCATCACCTTCCCCCCTTCCCCACCGCCCTTCCTCATCCTCTCCCCCATTGCTCTGCTTTCCTCATCCCCTTCCCCCCTTCTGCATCCCTCCCTTCCCTCCTCCCTCCCTCATCCCCTTCCCCTCCCCATACCCTTCCCCTTCCCTCCCCCATCCCCTTCCCCCTCCCCACCCCTTCCCACCTCCCCACCCCTTCCCCCTCCCCACCCCTTCCCACCTCCCCACCCCCTTCCCACCTCCCCACCCCCTTCCCACCTCCCTCCCCCTCCCTCCACTTTCCCACCTCCCTCCCCCTCCCTCCACTTTCCCCTCCCTCATCCCACTTTCCCCTCCCTCATCCCCCTTCCCCCTCCCTCATCCCCCTTCCCCCTCCCTCATCCCCTTCCCCCTCCCTCATCCCCCTTCCCCTCCCTCATCCCCCTTCCCACCTCCCCCTTCCTCCCCTTTCCTTATCCCCTTCCCCCTTTCCTCATCCTCTTCCCTTCCTCATCCATTTCCCCTCCTTTACTCATT
>NC_140966.1:24550161-24590161 GCF_056783735.1 Eptatretus burgeri | reverse complement strand
TCTCGGACTAACGCCGGGAACCAGTCACGGGTGGACCTTTCGGTCTCACCGCGATCGAGCCAATCAGCCCCCGCGTGGGATAGGGTTGCTCGCCGACCCGACCTACCTAAGTACCCACGCGGAGGGTAGACCGGGCGATCGCACCTCGCCGCAGGTCGACTTCGGACACGGGCCACTTAAGCGACCCGTTCCGTACTATCAGAATAACCGAGCGGTGTTATCGTCGACCTCGACGGTTCGATTAATTATCGGGCGTATTCAGCCCACTACCAACCCTTTACGTGAAGCAAGATGGGGATTCAATGGAGGAAAAGACGAAGCGAAGCGGGAGAACAGTTCAACAATAAAGCACATTTATTCGCGACGAACGGAAAGCACACAAATACAATTCCATTTACACAAAAAGCAAATATAAAAGTGAAAACACAGTGCAGAGCTAATACCGACTACCGAGCACACGGCAACACTTATACAATTCTACTTCACAGACGGCGCCGACAACACATACCCAAAACCAAGGAAAAGAAATACCCTCAAGGATGAGGCGGGCCTGAGGCCGAGACCGGGTCGCGCCTACCCGTCTGGTGATGAGACGCGGAGCGGCGATGGCGCCTCACTCCGCGGGCCTCGCGGACAGTGCCTGGCAGGGGGTGGGAAAGGGGCCCCCTTGGTCGCACTATCTCAGCGCGGGGGGAAACAGGAGGGTGTTGCTGATGCTCGGGGTATAGAGGATCTTTATTATCCCTGGTGTGCGTCTCCACCTCGGCCAGGTCGCGCTGCCGGCCTTCCTCGGGCGTGCAGCTCCCGGCACCGTCGCGAGCACCCCCTCGTCTGCCTTCGCCGCTGCCGCCTCTCCGCCTCTGGACTCTCCACCCTGGACTCTTCTTTGGGCTCTCCTCGTTCGACTCTCTTCAGCTTCTCCAGCTACTGCAGACTTCGGGCTCCAGACTTCCACACTGCTCTGACTGACGAACACGGTCCTTTTATCCCCCCGTAGCTTCGCCTTTGACCCCCTCCCTTTGACCTTTCACCTCGCTCCCCATTGGCCCGAGAAAAAGTGGGCGTGAAGGCTTTTTGATCCACAAATTTGCATATATCGATCGTTCTGGAGGCGGGGCCAAATCGCCCCTCGCTCACCGATTGGACGGCAAAAAGTGGGCGTGTGTCGTTTTTGATCCGTTTTTGAAGCACAAAATCCGTGATTTTGTACACGCTGTTCAACGTGCGCCCTGCACGAGTCCAACACCGGTACCCACAGCGGGGCAAGAACGGTGGCGATGCTACGGTTGCGAGGTGTGACGGGAAGGTCGTGGCGGTTGTGGTGAAGCGGCGTTGTGGTTGGTGGTTGATGTTGTGGTTGTGGTGGTAATCATGGCGGTTGGTCCAAAATAAAGATAGTAAAAGAAAAACGGCTATCCTGAAGAGTCGCAGCTCGCATAAATGACATGTATTCCCACTAGACAACGGGTTTGGACCTAACTACACATGTACTTACCGAGATACCTCACCTAAGGGACCTGAATGGTGGTTTGTGAATTTGGTAACCACAACAATATTTTATAAGAAGGCACAGGACGACGAAAACGGAGAATCCTGGGACAAAAGATAGACGGACATGAAAACGGGGCAGAGAGAAATAAACAAACAAGCAGCCATAGACTGGTACTTACGAAATCGTCAACTTGACCTCTCACCTTGTCTAATAAAAGCTGTCTCTAGAGAAGGTAGCGACGCAAACCAGAAGTTTATACGATAATTCTGTACCAAACCATCAAAAATCGAATGTTTGACCTCACTGTGACCTTGACCTTTGACCGATTTTGACCAAAATCTAATCAGCACTAGCCATACCCTCCTGAATCACGTGGTGTAATTTGACATTGGAAGCTTCTTCCGTTCTGAGTTATCGTGCCTACAAACAAACACACAAACACACACACAAACACACACACAAACTGAGGACGGAAGTCATCAATATACTTACGAAATCTTTAGATTTCGTAAGTAATAAAGTCCACTCGTCATTCGATATAATGAAAACGCACTTAATACAGGAAATATCGAATCAAAATGGCCACGAGCGCACGAGGGGTGCCAAGCGAGGTCTTTTTGGCAGATATTATGGTGTTAACGAGTCCAGTATTTGTCAAGTCAAGACATAGACAGAAAACATCAGGGGGATAGTGAATGCTATGGTTTACGCTGGAGCGAGGGTGATTTCGGGAAACCCCTCCTGTTAGAAAGTCTTTGCTGTTTCACCATATGTATGAACGTTTGGTCCTGTTGTGCCCATGAATGTTTCATGCAATCTATGAATACCATGTTAGTGTCGTGTAGTGCAAGCCTGTAATTCTTACTTTCTTGGCGTTTTCCCACCGGATATGGAGAGAGCTTCTGGTTTCTTGTTGGTTGGTGTGAGTGGACTTTCGCCATTTTGTCTTTACTTGCAGAGCGAGACTTTCACTATTTGTGCCGTTACATCAATAAACATTGCACAGAAAGGAACTTCGGTGTCTCGTCTCATCCAAACCGTTTGATCGCGGTATTTTCCTGGATCCGCTGTTCACTGTTATCCTACGTATTAGCAGCCTTACCGTAGGTTACCAGAACCTAATTTTAATGGTCCTTCGAGCCAGATGACTGAACAGCCGGACAAGGAAACCATGGACGAGAATATCGCCAACATCCTGACTGCCGACAGTACTCAAACAGCCGACAATACCAGCGACATTATTCCGGTTAGTCCTTTAACCACTCGTGGCACAAACCCATTTGTTTCTGTTTCCACGACCGCTGTCAGCCCCATCCCAGCTGTGTCCATATCAGCGACCAAATTACCAGACCCGGCCATCATCAGCATTGGCAATTAATTACCGGCGTCTCCCCGAGCTGAAAGGAATCGGCGTATGCCTGAACGTTTGAAAGACTATGTTCTTAACTACTTACCTTCGAACATGAATGGTCCTTCCCTTAATCAAGAGAGTGGATCAGGTTCTTCCCATAGACGACATTCGTTAAGAAGCCATCAGCCAAAGACTGCCTCACAATGTAGTACACTCAACCATAGTTCTGGTTACAGTCATGCATCTACTACATCCCAGATCAGTGGCATCCAATCGGCTATTCTAAAGGAAAAACGAAAGCAGGCTGAGCTGGAGGAATTAAAATGTCGATTGGAGGAGGATGAAATGGTTGAGAGACGTGTGCAACAACTGCAGGACGAAGCCCAACAAGCTCAGAATGTGGAGCGTCGAGCTCTGAAGGAGCGCGAATCCCTAACTGTTCATCTAGCAAGACATAGACGTCTAAGGCAGGCAGGACAGGAACTGGAGGAAGCACGACTGATAGTGTCATTCTTGGATGCAGGAGATGACTCCCTTACCTCACCAGTCAGACGTCCGGCCAACACCACCCAACAAGCGATTCCGAACAATGGCAAATCGTCATTTACTCCATCGGTTCAACCAAACAAACAGTTGTCAGCGTAGCTGCCGCTACTGAGGTCAGAGCCGGCAATAGCCATCACCGAGGACCGACAACCCACTCCTCAATTAAGGATGGATGACAATACATCACTCAATGAGAATGTAAAGCAAATGCAGCCAACAACATGTCTTGATGGTGTATCATCAAACCTGCCTCCTCATGGGGTGGCTACAGGGCACTCAGTCGGTGGACATGCCCCGGCATATTCATCCACTAACACCGCTCCATTCCAAGCTTCGAATTTCCATCCTAATATGTTGCCATGTCATCAGGCACCCTACCTATCATCTTTGGTGACAGCACATGGGCATCTGCCTGACCCATCTGAGATGCCTGCAACACCCAACCTCATGGACCTGCTGATAGCTTCATCCTATGGTGTACCAAAACTGAGTATTCCTTATTTCCAGAGTGGCAGGGAAAGTGACTTTGCCCTTCTCAAGCTGGCATTGGATAGCTTGATGAGTAATCACA
Source organism: Eptatretus burgeri (assembly GCF_056783735.1). Classification (NCBI taxonomy): domain Eukaryota; kingdom Metazoa; phylum Chordata; class Myxini; order Myxiniformes; family Myxinidae; genus Eptatretus; species Eptatretus burgeri. The sequence goes on along the minus strand of NC_140966.1, from coordinate 24,586,201 downwards.
CATATTTATCAGAGGAATACAAATATCAAGTACTCTTCAGCCACCTTAAGCTACCGAGTGCGTACAAGCTTGCTGTTAGACCTACACATTGCACCATCTAACGGATTGGCTGCAAGCAAAGTCTCGAGCTAAACATATAGCGAACCAAGCTGCTGTCCTCTACAAATGTGAGGGCCAGAGATCAGAGAGAAAGGAATAGCGTTCTTCATCTTTCAAGGCGAAAGAATCACATGCATCTGTGTTTTACAACTCCAAGTCACCGATGTCTGGCACAAAGACACAGCCGTCGGGTAATGTTTCTTCAACAACGAAACCGAAGCAACAACACAAGCCCTACTGTCCTCACTGTAACACAAGTGACTACTACCTCGGTTCATGTACAGAATTCAGAAAGCTTTCCACAGACCATATCATCAAGTGCATAAGGGAACATGACCAGAGTTGGAGGTGCGGTCGAACACATACGGCTGATCGATGTACACTCAAGAAGCCGTGCATTACCTGCAAATAGTTACTTCTAACCATCCTACATGACACTGCACAGAGATTCACCAGCACTGTCCTTATGACAGGCTCATCACCGTCTGCGGTGTACCTCAACAAGCCTTCCCGTCCACATGATGTCATGTTAAAGGTCGTGAAGGTGCTTCTTTATGGCCCACAAGGATCCATGGAGACCTATGCCATCCTAGATGATGGCTCAGAAAGGACCATGCTCTTGAATTCAGCAATGGAGCAGCTGAACCTAGTGGGTAAACTTGAAACATTACTGCTCAAGACAGTACGTGAAGATATGGTGCAGTGTCCTGGTGCTTCTGTCAAGCTTCAAATATCATCGGTCAAGAACCCAAAACAAAGATACGCGATAGATGGAGCATTCACTGCCACAATGCTGTGCTTATCTGAGTATTCTTACCCAGTGGCCGCTCTTCAGAAACAGTATCTCCACCAAGCTGGGCTTCCACTTCCTCTGATTGATAAGGTTCAACCAACAATATTAATCAGGTCAGATTACTCTCACCTCGTCTTGACAAGGAAACCTGTGCAGTTCGGCTCAAAGGGTGCTCCAGTAGCTGTTTGTACCAACCTGGGCTGGTCACTACAAGGACCAGCCAGCATACTGCAGCAGAGCGATGTGACTGAACTTCGAAAGTCAACCTTCTGTTGAACCGTTTCGGCGGATATACAGGCCTTACCCGACCCTTCACAGTTTGAGTCTTGGAACGACCTGGTTATGGCGGCACATCAGTGTCTCAACGGGGTGGCCTCAAATAAAGACTGTCCTACCTTAAGTGCTCACCGGCGTGGGGAGATAGAGAATCTTCTGCTTCAACGCTCACAGCATGATAGTTTTCCGGACGAAGTCCTAATACTTGCAACGGGTAAGGATATACCCCTCAGAGGCAGACTGGCATCTCTCTCACCTGAATATGACCTCACTCTTGGTCTCATCAGAGTAGGAGGAAGACTGCGTCAGGCAGATATCCTTGAACAAGATGCTGTGCATCCAATTGTTTTGGATCCTCATCACCCAGTAACCAAGCTCCTCAGTCGAGAATATGATGACCAACTGCTTCACTGTGGTCCAGAGCGAATTCTCGCTGTAGTACGTCGCAAGTACTGGGTTTTACGTGGTCGAGAGGCTATTCGTCGACACCAACATCAATGCCAAGAGTGCCGGAAATGGCGCACCAACCCAGAGGTGCCAAGAATGGCTGATCTACCACCTGCATGACTATGACTGTACAAGCCTGCCTTCTACTCTACTGGAGTGGATTGCTTTGTTCCTTTTACCATAAAAATTGGAGGAAGGACAGAGAAGCGCTGGGGTATAATCTTCAAGTTCCTCACCACCCACGGTGTACATTTGGACCTCCTGGAGGGTCTCTGCTGATTCCGTTCTAATGTCTGTTCGTCGCTTCATCGCTCGCAGGGGGAAACCTCACGAGATCTTCTCGGACAGAGGAACCAATTTTCGAGGAGGAGATGCAGAAAGGTCATGGAGACCTTTCTGGGGCCAGATGGCCGTGCTCAAACTGCCAGGATTCAAGTTCGTGGCAAGAGCTATAAGTTCCTAATTTTGAAGCGTATATATTTCATGGATGCCCCCAAGGGGTGTATTCTCGGATTTCTTGTCAACTGAAAAGGGTCTAATGTCTGATGATACAAGATTTTCAGGGTTGATGAATGGGAGATTAGTTTTCTTCAATTCCTTCACATGTCCTGTTGAGCCACGTTCATGAGATGTTGTCTTTATTACTCTTGAGAGCCGCTTCACTGTTTAAAGGAAACCTTACAGAGATACTAAATTGGTGTCATTTAATCCTCTGACTTGTGTACACAAAACTGTTTTTCCCCTAATTTGGTATCTTACGATTAGTCCAGGCAAAATAAGGTTTGATCGGGAACAAATTGCAACAGAATTTTTTTTAGCACAATGCATTTCTATGAGGTCCCCAGAACACCATACTAAAAGTCCTAGGAAATCCCTGTTGCGGAAATACGTCTAATTTGCATAAATCCAATGTGGCGGCCAATTATCAATATTGTGCCATATCTTTGCTCACAGATGACACATTTGGGTGATTTCAACTTCTAGAATGGGTATTTTGTATACAAGGATGCATTTAGAATACTTTTAAACTATGGGTCCTATGGATATAGTTGCTTACAAAGCATGTTTTTTTTATTCAAACACAGGCTATTTTTTCCATTTTTATAGCTCATTTTTAGAAACGGGTTACATGTATGATTGTATATGTTGTCCAAAATGATTGAAAATGCATTTTTTTGTTTGATATATCATTATACATAAGAATAGAACAATTCCTCGAAACGGTACATTTCTTATGACCTTCTGCATATCTTGGCACCTTCAAATGTGTAAAATCTCAGATTTTGCAAAATTTCCCCGTCATAGTGAAGCTTACAAAATCTTTTTCCAGAAATTTGAAATGCATCTGATAGAACATCTTAAATAGCAATTTACTTCTGCATAAAGTGATGATTTAAAATGGCAAGTTTCAACATGGATCATTACTACATACCAGTTTTTAGGTTCACTTCCATGATTGGGTTAAAAAATGTTAGGAAGTACGTAACAAATTGCATTTACCAATCTGCTACAAAATTACTGGTAGCTATAAGCTTGATTTTATAACCATATAATAAGTTTACCAAGATGGCCCTATGATATAAAAATCAACACCAAAGGCCAGTTTGTGTTCAGTATACAGAACATCAAAGGTCGTTAGGAAGTACGTAACGTTTTAAAGAAATCTGCACTTTTAATCCTAAGATGTTAGTTTGGTTCATCACAGCATGTATTTCTATGGTTAAGTTTATGTGCATATATATTTATGACCTGAATGAACACTGATCAATTTGATCAATTTGTTAATTTCATATGACCTTGACCTCTTTGCTCAATGTCAAATATCAGGTAAACCAAATATTCTCCATATATGTGGTTTCCAATTAGTGTATAATACATATCTAAGCCATCAGACCAATTTTAAAATTATATGAGTGGTTCCTTGATACAGATAATTGATAACCAACTTTGACCCTGTCAGAGCAATAGAAAGAGGAAGAATTAAGCTCTGCCCAAATAGATCCTGAATCCCCATGATGTTGGCTAACAAATGAAATGCAAAACTTAATCATACAATGACTTTCATTTTTTGGTCCCCATGTCCTAAATGTGTACATAATACCTTGCTACAAGCCACAACAGGTTTGAGCGGTTTATATTTCTAGAATGTTTGAGGGGATCAAAGGCTAAATTTAGAATAGTTTAATACTTTGATTGGATGTGTTTAAATAAAATGATGGATGAATTTAATAAAATCCAATATGGCCACCAAATATCGATATTTTGTGATCAAATTTATGACAGTCACTTCTTTGGCTAGTGTTTCATTGCAGGCATATTAATACCCTACTGAAGATGCCCATCAAGGTCATCATTATAGTCATCAGTGAAATTTGGTAGCTGTGAGTTGGCACAACTTGTCCCACGGCATTCTCCACAAACAGCACTGCAACACAGACTATACTTTCTGCATGTGCACCTCTTTGTATTACAGTCTGTTTTACAGTTACAGCAGATGACATCCAGTAGTTTCGATGGGGCTGCAAGCTGGTCAGTTTGTATTGGCAAACATTGTATATCCACTATGTGCCATCCCCACTCTTCTGGCTTCATATTGATGCTTCTTTCTTTCCACTCCATCATCTGATAATATACACTGAGGCTGTGATACTTTGCAGCTGCTGAGGTTGGGGGTAGAGTTTGAGGTTCTACATGAGATGTGCTCTTGGAAACCTTCTCACAAAAAATCGCCTGTATCGTAAAGTGTCCAGTCCTTGTTCTTTGGCACCACCATATAATGACACAAGTGCTTTTTCTCCTGCTGCAATAATGTCCTGTTTTGCCACGTGTCCTTCTTGGCTGAACACCTTAGCTTGCTGATGGAACAGGGCAACACTCTTGATCTTCCTTACTGCTAAACCCTTTCCCAATCCAAACAGGCAAGAAGTTGTATCGCAGCCAAGGATTGCATGGATAAATAACACATGGTCACAAACATCAGGACCAAGAAATTCCTAAGACTGCTTTATGCACCATATCCTGGTCTTTTTTGCTGATTGCCTGGGCTCTGGGACCAGGAACAAGTCATGTACATCCGGTTCAGCATGATGCAGTAGGAGGATGAGCAAGTCCGTGTCATCCCCTATTAGGACAGTGTCTTTGATTCTAGCAGATGCAACAGCTGTTTGGACAATGAGCACATCAGCATCATGCTTTGTATGATCTATATTACACCCAGCCCGCTCTAGTTTGTCACTAAGATAAACAATAAATCGCTGTTTGTTTTTCACATTTTTCAATAATTCCTCCTTCTTACACTGTATAACCATTGCACCAGTGAAGTTTACTGTCCTGCCTGAACAAGCCTCTGTCCTCATGTGCGTGGCGTCTTTTGTTGTTGGACCGTCTTGGTATCCATCAAAGATAATGGTAGCAGCCCCATATTTATGTATCACATATGTGACATAAAGCTGACTGACACTCTCATATGTGGAACCTCATGGCCATGGAAGACGATGAAGTAGCGCACCACCATCGAGAATATACTGGACATTTCCAATTGGTTCTCGTTGCTCCCCTTGCATGTTCTTCCAGAGAACATCGGCAAGGACAGCCTTATTGGCCTGCAGGGGAAGGAAGGAAGATTCAAACAATGCTGGGGGTAACTACACAGTTCATATTTGAAGAGTGACTGTAGATCTTCACAGCGCTCCCCAATGGTTACCAGTGTCTGGAAGATCAACTGTGGATCTGCCTTCACAGATTCTCCTTTGATCTTGAATTAAGTGTCACTGCTCGATCACATTTCCGGACGGTGAACTCTTCTACAGATTTCCCAACCATGGATGCTAGAATCTTTTCTCCAACTGTTCTTGATCTTTCAACGTTGACTCCTTCCTGGGGAGTCTTGGGGGATTTCAATGCATCGACTGGAACTGATAGGGATGGTTATGAGATGTGTGTTGGTCCCCATGGGTCAGGAACTATGAACCACAATAGCACTAAGTTCCTTGACTTTGCAAGAAGTCATGGACTTAGGGTGGCTGGTTCATGGTTTCAGCGCCCACAAGCTCATCGCTGGACTTGGTATTCCAACGCTGGCGGTGCGGCAAAGGAGATTGACCATGTCCTCATTGACGGTCGCTGGAGGATGATCCAGAACTGCAGGGTCTACCGGAGTGCTCAGTTCCTCAATACTGACCACAGGCTTGTTGTAGCAACTCTAAAGCTGCACCTTAAATCCTGGAGAATGGTACCATCCCAGCCGAGGCTGGATGTTGGCAAGCTCAGGGATGAGAGAGTAGCTGAGGAATTTGCGAACAGGCTGAGTGGACATTTGGGGGGTCCTGAAGAGTTGTGGAGCGCCTTAAAGACCACCGTCCTTGATGTTGCCAGTGGATGTCTTGGAACTCACCGCAGGGCAAAGAAGAATTTTGTCTCTCAAGGGACACTGGATACCATTGACCAGAGTCACAGGGCCAGGCTGAATGGCAGAGCTGAGCTGTTCAGGGAGCTGAGGCGTAAAACTGTAAGTGCACTGAGGGTGGACAAGGAGGCCTATGTGCGAGGAATCTGTGAGGGGGTAGAGCATCACCTGTGGACAGGTGATTCTCGTCCCGCTTACAGGGGAATTCGCGCATTGCGTTCATCCAAGCCCATCCCTCGGAGCACTGCAGTTAGAGCAGAGAGTGGTAGGCTCTTGGCAGAGTAGTCTGAAGTGAAGGCCCGCTTGGCCGGTTACTTTGAGCGGTTGTACCGGGCTGATACCCAGCTGTCGAGTTGGACGTCAAGGGTGTTACAATCCCTGTTGCTGACCCTCGAATCAACTGTGGTCCACCTTCGCTTGTGGAAACACAGGCTGCGGTGAACCGGTTGAAACGGGGCAAAGCTCCAGGAATCTGTTTCATCCATGCTGAACTTCTCAGGGCTGGTGGAAATGCTGCACTCGTGCCGTTTCAATGCAGTTTTGTGCTCTGCCTGGAACACAGGCATCATCCCAACTGATTGGAAGAGGGGCCTTGTTGTCCCTCTCTGGAAAGGGAAGGGTGATCGCCAAGACTGCAACAACTACCGAGGGGTGACGCTGCTCTCAGTGCCGGGCAAGGTCTTTGCTCGGATAATTCTTGATAGGGTTCGCCACCATCTGCTTGAGCACCAGCGTCCAGAGCAGTCAGGCTTTACACCAAAGAGGTCAACGATTGACCGTATCCTTGCTCTTCGTGTCCTCACCGAACGCAGACGAGAGTTTCGGCAGGGGCTGCTTGCAGCCTATGTTGATCTCTGTAAAGCGTTCGATTCAGTGAATCGGGATGTGCTCTGGAGGATTCTTGGTCTTCGTGGGGTGCCACCAAAACTGATCGATCTGATGTCTGAACTCTACTCTGGTACTGAGAGTGCTGTGAAGTGTGGTGGTACCATCTCTCACTTATTTCCAGTTGTTACTGGAGTTTGTCAGGGGTGTGTACTGGCCCCCACACTTTTCAGCACTTGTATGGACTGGATTTTAGGGAGGATGTCGGAGAGATCAAGCTGCGGTGCATCGTTTGTGAATGTCAAGATCTCGGACCTTGATTTTGCAGATGATACAGTCATCTTTGCGGAAACTTTAGATATCCTTTTGGGGGCCCTCGAAGTGCTGAATGAGGAGTCGGAGCCGCTGGGATTACGGGTTTCTTGGGTCAAAACTAAGATCCAGGCTTTCGGTGACATCTTGGATGCTGCTGTCCTGTCTGTGTCTGTTTGTGGTGAGGATGTTGAGGTCGTGGAGAGATTCACTTACCTTGGCAGTGATATTCATGTCTCTGCTGGCTGAGAGTCAGAGGTCAATAGACGTCTGGGTCGGGCCTGGGAGTCATGGATTCACTGGATCATGGGGTGTGGCGCTGCCGGTACCTGTGCGGGAGGACGAAAGTCCGAGTCTTCAGGTCCTTGGTACTTCCAGTCTTGCTCTATGGATGCGAGACTTGGACTCTGACCAAGGATCTGAGACGAAGACTTAATTCCTTTGGTACCAGGTCTCTTCGGAGAATCCTTGGCTATCGCTGGTCGGATTTTGTGTCCAACGAGCGGTTGCTGAGAGAGACTCGGATGAGATTTGTTACCTGCATAGTCCGTGAGCGTCAGTTGCCACTGTATGGACATGTGGCTCGTTTTCCTGACGCTGATCCTGCTCACCAGATTCTCTCAGCGGGGGAGTCTCGTGAGTGGAGGAGGCCAGTGGGCCGACCACGTGCCTCGTGGTTGCAGCAGGTTGACCATCATCTCAAAGAGATGGGGATGGGCCTGACATCTGCCTGGGGGATGGCCAGATGGAGGCCCCTGGAGTACCGGCGGAAAGTGGACGCAGCGACGCGCAGTTCTGGCACATGCTCCCATACCCGACTTGACCTTCCTGGGCTGTCATGCCATTTGCAATGTTAAACAGGGACGAATCCCGTGCGAATGGATCTCTCTCCCTGAGATAGCTGATAAGGTCAAGGGTGTCATTGATATCTCGAACTTGTCTAGCTTTTGACAGGTCTTTGTGCTGGTCACTGGTTTCAAATGAGATGCCACTGAGCTTCTGCATGGCCTTGTTGATATTTGCACATGCTGGCATGGAAAGGACCCACACCAAATGCTGAGTTTCTGTCATTCCTTTTCCTCTTGTCAGGCCTCCATGTGTCTTTATACTTCTCATCAGCACTTGCTCAATTGTGAGATCCGTGGATAGTTCTGCCCAGTACCTATCACTGCACCTCACCACATGGTATCCTTTCTCAAATTGCTGATGAACATCTGGATGACTTTCTGGCAGATTAAGCATCATTTGCAGGTATACATATGCAGACTTTGCATATCGCGTGTGTCCAGATGCTGCAAAGTATGGTAACATTTCTTGTACTGATTGAAGGTGTAATTTCCAGTTGCCTGTCCGCTCAGCTTTAAGAAATCTTCACAGGATGTCCACCATGTTCAGATACTGCACCCAGAGTTTTGCTGTCCGCATAGTCATCATTTCTTTCTTCTCGTTCAGTTTACTTTGGAGTCTTCCTAGCACCTCTTCTGAACACACTTCTTCTATAGTAGAGGTTGAAGATATTGTTCTGTCATAGAGTTCTGCTGCTGCTGTTAAATCGGTTTTGAAAGTACATGTATCTTGTTGTACAATGTACAGCTATTATCCCTACAATCCCACACAATCTGTCTCACGATCTGCACTTGCTACCTACCCAACATTGTCCACCGTTGTCTCCCTGGTTGGTAAAGCCACATTATATGCATCCGCCATGAGAATGGTATTCAGTGCAGCATCTACCAACATGTGACCACGCACTGCTCTGGATACTGCCTTGCCAGTTGGCATGTGGCTCACAGTGTTGCTGGCATACACAACCTCAAGGAGATCGTTCAGTCCTGAACCATCCATAAGATGTCCAATGCTACCTAGAAAGCTCATGTCCATGTGAAATCCTCCTAGCCGGAGGACTATGCATTTAAGATCACCGTCAATTGCCTGGGACCTGATAATTGTTAATGCTTTCCAGTATAAGGACTGATCGAATGTGAGGACATGTGTGACATTGTACTGAATAGCATGAGATGATACAAACTTCAGTGTAGAATACATGCAGGATGGATCACTAGGGTCAAGATCAATCATTGGGAGGAACATTATAGAAGACTGGCCTGGGTACTCACCATGATGTAACATCTGCATCAAGCCAGACCATGCTGGCCTGGGGGAGTGAAGGAGTAGAGAGGCCTTCCACAGCACATCTAATTGTGATGTTGGATCTTCTGCTGCAACATACCCAAGCGGGAGATACATAAGAGGTGGGATGTTTGGAGGGATCTCGAAATACTCAATGTTTATGCGGCCAACATCAGCAATGTCCAAAGCTGTCACATGCACTTTGGGAACAGGTTTACTTGGGGCTTGTGTTTGTGGTGTAACAGCGGCCATTATGCCCATTCCATGGAATGTCCCTGCACCATCAATTGTTGCTACATTGTGATCCACATTGTCTGCAACATATTGTATATAATGTTCTTGTGTATACCCAGGTATTTCAATACTTTGTGCAACTGCCACACTCCGTTCATATGTCCTCACCTCAGCATAAGAACAAGAGAAACCATGTTCATTAAGTGTCTATCAAGAATCGGGATGCAAAGTGCTGGTGCATCTGCTCCCCAAGGCCAAGTTGAAGTGGTGCTAATATGGCTCTTTGTCGTACCGCTTGCATGATAGCCTGCCCAATAGAAGCCAGCTTCACATCGACACTTTTTCCAGCAAACAAAGTCCTTAAAAGTACTTGCAATGTCTTTGGAATATAGTTCACAGTACCACAGTACCAAAAACCGTACCACTTTCAGGAAGGCTTCTGTCCTCTCATTTGTTGCAGGTCTTCCAACTTTGAACCTTTTTTGCTATGTCCCCAGTATCCACAGGTAGCTTCCTACTGGGAATATTCTTCCCAGTCCTAAAATTACTACTGCACTGCTGATGGCATATTGCATCTGCTGCATGTAGATCATTCACTGATGCCAGTCTACCTGACACCACTTCAGACCACTTGTCATTCCTGGAATGGCAAATCTGAAGCACGGTGTCCTGAAAGTCTGTTGTTCTGACTGGAAATACATCAGCCTCTCTCCGTTTCTTATCATATTTCGCAGGTTGTCCACAGAACATGCAGTGCTCTTGAAAACTGAATGTTTTTTTCACTGAACGCAGATCACATCGTGTCTCAATTGGTTGTTGATGAGAGGCTGTGTCACGAGCAATGTTCTCGGCTTTACAGTACCTGCGACGACATTCCACATGTACCTTTTCTCCTGGAACAGTTCTCAAGTCACTCCCACGTTGCTCACTTGCACGATTCACCCCATCACTGCCTTTTGTTTGCAGAACAACAGTCGGTCTTGTGTCAGATGTTGTTTCTTTACATATGCAATACCTCTCCATTATTGTTGATACATAACACAGCATTCAACTTTGGTTTATCTGAAAGAAAGATGATATATTTACACAGAGAACTAGTGGAATATTAAATTAGTCAAAATTGCAAATAGATTTTTATTGTTATTATTATTTATTTCCAGCAAAGCAGTATATACAAGTTAAAGATTAGCCGAGCTCAAACTATATTTTAAAGTAGTTTACTTTTGTACAATATGACCTTTTATTTATATGAGAGCAAACATAATAACATTAAACAAAAATTAGCAATGAATGCCAACATATTTGATTCTATTTAAACACCCATTAGGGATCTCCTTAAAACATTTTATAAACTTATAACTTGAAATAAATCACAAGTATACCGACTTAAAATATTAAACATGTTAAAACCACCCATTAGGAGCCCCTTGGTAAGCTGGTTAGTTTAGCATCTCATATGTTTAACTTATTTCTTTAAGAAAATGGGTAATTTGTCAATTTGATGTAACCCATGTAATTAATTGAAGGAATGTTATAACAATATTCAAGTTTTTAACAGGTTACTCACCTTAATTTGCCTTTCTTATGTAGAACATGATGATATCATCCATGTTGGAACTTCCATTGAAACAGCCAAAAGGGGATTTCCCAGGGATTCCCCAGGGATTCCCCAGGGATTTCCCAGGGATTCCCCCGGATTGCACCATTAAGTGAGGGGTACCTCAGGGGAATTGTAAAATAGCAACATGTATCATGAAGTATGTAGAAACAATAACATAATTAACCTCAAATTTGACCAGAGTCCACCAAATATTAGTTTTGGGTCAAGCCATTTTTATTGCGGATATCATGGATTGAAAGAAAATTATATTTGATGGTCAGTTGGAATTATGCAAATGAGCTTTTTTATCTGGTTAAATACTGTCGTGTCCTCGATGCATCCAATGAAATTTTTAAGTATTACAAATGCATCCTTGGATCCAAAGATCTCATTATAGAAATTTAAATCACTAAAATACATCATCTGAGAGCAAAGATTTGGCAAGATATTGATATTTGGTGGCCATATTCGATTTATGCAAATGAGATTTTGTTCCAGGGAAGTTGAAAAGTATGCTAAATGCATCCTTGTATACAAAATACCCATTCTAGAAGTTGAAATCACTCAAATATGTCATCTGTGAGCAAAGATATGGCACAATATTGATAATTGGCCACCATATTGGATTTATGCAAATTAGACGTATTTCCACAACAGGGATTTCTTAGGACTTTTAGTATGGTGTTCTGGGGACCTCATAGAAATGCATTGCGCTAAAACAAATTCTGTTACAATTTGTTCCCGATCAAGTGAAAAAATGGGCGAGATTGCCTGGACTAGATGGACATGTTAAAGTTCATGGTTAAATATCTTTTCAACTATCAACATACACATACTGGTTGAAAAGATGTAGAGAGAGAGAGAGAGAGAGAGAGAGAGAGAGAGAGAGAGAGAGAGAGAGAGAGAGAGAGAGAGAGAGAGAGAGAGAGAGAGAGAGAGAGAGAGAGAGAGAGATAGAGAGATAGAGAGATAGAGAGATAGAGAGATAGAGAGATAGAGAGATAGAGAGATAGAGAGATAGAGAGATAGAGAGATAGAGAGATAGAGAGATAGAGAGATAGATAAAACTGGTCCATGTTGTCTAGGAGAGAGATGTAGATTGAGTCATCACCTTTTGGAGGACGGTACAACACACAGATGAACAAGAGGTGGGAGCAGAGGGGAAGTCGCAGGCAGAGGAACTCCTGGGGGTTGGAATGTGTAAGATCAGTACCCAAAGAGTGAGAAGTTGAGTTTTAGATGTAAAGTGCAACTCTGCCGCTAGGGTGGGGTTCAGACCTATCAAATGTAGCCGGGGAAGTCCTGTAGGAAAGCACGTACTTGACTCCTTAGTGTCTCTCCCTGGCTGAGACTTTGACTCAAACTAAGATTTCAGAAACCTGGAATTGGTCTCGGATTCTGAACCTTGTATTAACAAGCAAACACATTTTCTACATAATATGAAAAACACACACACACACACACACACACACACACACACACACACACACACACACACACACACACACACACACACACACACACACATACACCTTTCTTTACATTCCCAAATCTAACCAGCATCTGTGGGGGTCTTAAGTAAGATCGCGATAAATACATCCCGACACTTTTCGTCATATCTTTTCAGCATCTCCTGAAGGATGTGCAACAACTGGCCTTTAGGTTCCTGGTAGGCATTTCTCACATGACTTTGATCCCATCAAAATAAATTTGGCTAAGACAATGCCATACATCTTTATTTTTCACATTTATTTGTATTTTCTCCTGCAACCTGCAGCACTGACCATATTTGTTCCCAGGTGTAAAACGTGTGGTGAGTACATCTATAAAGGGAAGAAATTCAACGCCAGGAAGGAAACCGTTTTAAATGAAACCTACCTTGGCCTTCCCATTTTCCGCTTCTACATCAAATGTACGAAGTGCGTTGCGGAGATCACATTCAAGGTGGAGTCAAAGCAACTTTACGAGTCACCATTCTTAGTGTTTATTGCATGTGAATATGATTGATGATAACACTGAACTTTTCTCCTGTGCACGTTTGCTTGCTCATAGACAGACCCTGAGAACACCGACTACGCCATTGAGCATGGCGCAACTCGCAATTTCCAGGCAGAAAAGCTTATCGAGGAAGAGCAAATGAAAATGCAGAAGGAAAAAGAAGATGAGGAACTTAATAATCCCATGAAAGTAAGCAAAATACCTGAAAGCTGCTTTATTGCTTCAGACTCTACTACGACGTTCTCTCTTTGTGTCGGCAATAACTCATATACTCTTTGTGAAGGACCTCTGGAATCTTTAATCACCATTAACTAACGTTAATAGATGTTAAGGACGGGACACCCAGCTTAACGTTCATCCGGGGGATGCTGCACTTTGTGATGCAACACCCGGCCTGTGAAGCACCAGTCCGATGGTTTGTAGCCGCGTCAGGAATTGAACCCAGACTCGACGACTGAAAAGTAAGTGCGTTACCTATGTACGATCCTGTCTAGTTACCCTATTGCCTCAGAGTGTTTCTTTTATAATTACCTGTTGATTCATTAGATTCAACTTTAAGGAATACCGCATCATTCATTTATACTTATTTTCATTGTTTCACAATGTGGTTCGAATACGGAGTTGGAAAATGAACGTTTGGGAATTATGTTTGAAGGATAATGAAGGTTTATGAATGAGGAAGAGTACAATGGGGAAGGGTCTACCGACAATCATTGACCCCATAATGGCGGACTGTGCAAATGCCACTTTTTATCTTCGAACCAACCGATGTAACAACTCGATAAGCCTGGTGTTGGCTTCGTGGTTTGGGTGGCTGGCTTGGGATATTAGGGTCCTGAGTTTGAGCCCCGTTGGCCGCTGAATTAACTCCAGGTGGGGTTCACTCAGCTTGTCATCCTTCTGAGGTCAGCGAAATGAGTATCGGTGAGCTGGTACAGAGGCATAGCATCAGTGGCATAGTTGGGCCCCAACAAAATGATAGGTACCTGGCAGCCAAGCTGCCATACACAAGAAGAAGAGGAACAACTCAATCTTTTCACTCAATGTCATAACCTTTCTCTGCCTTTTGGCACAACTAACTTTGTCCATTGCTTTACATTTGGGCTCAATAAATGAACAGAAATGTATCCCCCTCTGTGTGGTTACAGGTGCTGGAGAATCGTACAAAGGATTCTAAACTAGAGATGGAGATTATGGAGAATCTCGAGGAATTGAAAGAACTTAACCAGAGGCAGGCGAATGTAGACTTTGATAAGATGCTACGGAAGCATCTTGAAGTGCAAGAGGAAATGTGCCGGCGGAAAGAGGAAGAAGAAGAAAGGGAGATCAAGTGAGTTTTCTTATAAGCCATATATTTGTTTTTAAATTTTGCTTATTAAAAGGCTGGGCAACTTAAAATACCTTAATATTGCACAGTGTCATTTGCCTTTTCATTGTTACTCGCTTTCCCTTTTTGTGTGACTCAATAGCTCAAAGGGTGAAGTCGGTAATGAAAAACGAACCCCTCAATCTCGAACTTTCCTGAAATCCACTGAAGTATTATGTTGTATCGTTTATCGAGGTTAACTATCTCCTTTTTGAGAAAATATTAATATTCTGAGGTGACACATTTAATCAACTTTCATTACCTCTGCCATCGAAGGTGAAGGAGGTTATGTTTTCACCCCTTTCTGTCTGTTTGTTACTTACACACACACACACACACGCACACGCACACACACGCACACGCACACACACGCGCACACACACACACACACACACACACACACACACACACACACACACACACACACACACACACACAAGCATTTAAAGGCCATTTTCCCCGCTAAAGCGAGGGTGAGCCTTGTGGGCCCCATGACAATCTTCTCCACTTTACCCTGTTTTCTGCATCTCCCCTTCTTAATCCCCTTGCCCACATTTCCTCTTCCACCACCTTAAGCCAAGTTTTTCTCGGTCTTCCCCGTCCTCTACTTCAGACTACACTCATTTCCAACACTCCTCTCACCCAGTCACTTTCATCCTTCCTCAACACATGACCCAACCACCTCAACCTGTTTCTCTTCACAACCTCCATCACAGACTCTATTCCCATCATCTTCCGCAAGTCATCATTTGTCTTCCTCTCTCTCAACGATACTCCACACATCCACGAACCATTCGCATTTCCACCCTTTCCAGCCTTTGTTGCTGCTCCATGTTCAGTACCCATGTCTCACTCCCATAAATCATCGTACTCCTCACACATGTAGCATACACCTTTCCTTTCAGCTTCAACGACACTCCCCTCTTCGTCAGCACGCCACTCAGTTCCCAAAACTTCTTCCATGCACATCTCACTCTAGCAACCGTCGAAGAGTCTGATCCACCTTCTCCATTCAGCACGTCTCCAAGATAGCAAAATGTTTTCACACCTTCCAGCTTCATGCCGTCTCCAAGATCCAACTCAACAATTCCTTCATCTGCTGCTCCCTTGATGCACACCTTACACTTGAATGTAGCTGCCACACTGGTTAATGACCCTCTCACCCCACTACATTTTCGATGAACCCATTCAGCACACATTGTACACTGAATGGAGTTCACTCCGACACCCTTCCTGCACACAGCACACGGCCACTTCCCAGTCCTTTCCACCTCACCACATGCTTTACCACTTGCCATCACCTTCCTCTTTCCGATATTCACCTTCAAACCTTTTGCCTCCATACATTCCTTCCACTTGTTCATCTTCTCCTTCAGTCCATCCATACTCTCTGCAATCAACACTAGATCATCTGCATACAGCAGCTCCCACGGTAAACCCTCCTTTACCCTCCGAGCCAGCACCTCCATCACAACTACAAATAGAAGTGGACTTTGTACCGACCCCTGGTACACTCCTACCCTCACCTCAAACTCACCACTGTTCCCGTCCTTCGTCTTTACAGCTGTGCGTGCTCTCTCGTACATGGCCATCACTACTCTGATCAACCATTCCTCCACTCCTAACTTCCTCAATGCCCATGCCATTACTTCGCGTGGGACCCTATCAAATGCTTTCTCCAGATCAACAAACCCAAAAAACAACTTCTTCCTCTTCTCCATGTACTTCTGCAACTGCCTTACAATAAAAATCACATCTGTCGTTCTTTTCCTGGCATAAATCCAAACTGCATTTCGTCAATATTTACCTTCTTCCTTATCCTCTTCTCCAACACCCTTTCCAATACCTTCATTCCATGCTCCAATAACTTTGTTGCTCTATAGGAGCCACAGTCCGGAGGGTCACCTTTCCCCTTGTACAGAGGGACGAGGGTACTCAGTTCCCAATCCACTGGAATGCGGCCTTCTTTCACCACAAGATTACAGATCTCTGTCATTCTCTTCACACCCCAACTTCCCGCTGCCTTCAACATATCTCCCACAACTCCCGTCGGCCCTCCTGCTTTTCTACTCTTCATTGCTCTTATAGCTTCCTCAACTTCCTTCTCAGCTATCTTCTCTGCTGGTCCTAAAACCGGGTTACTCTCGATGTTGCTATCCCATTCATTTTCTACATTCAACAGCCTTTCCATATATCTTTTCCATCTGAGTCCACAACGATTTGTCCCACTTCACCCTTCAAGCAACTCACGCCCGTCACATCAAATCTCTCTCTCGCTATCTGCTTTGCAATCCTGAATACCGCTCTCTTACCCTCCTCTGAATCCAAGCGTTCTCCGAACATTTTCCTCTGAGCCTCCTGCGCCTTTGCTACCTCTTTCTTTGCAGCCTTCTTGGCTTCCTTATAACTTTCATGTGCTGCCTCTTCTTCCACCGTACCCTTCGCCTTTTGCCATTCCTTGAACTTCTTCCTCTTCTCTTCAATCGTCTTTCCAACTTCATCACCCCACCACCATGTTTCCGAGTGCCTCGGTGGTCCTTTTGTCCATCCACATACCTCACCAACGGCTCCCAATAGATTATCTTTCATTGACATCCAACCACTTTCAAGCTCAACCACATCATCTTCAACCATACTCAGCCTCTCTCTTAATGCTTCCTTCACTGTCGCCTCTTTCAACCTCCACACCTTCCTCCTCGGTTGGTACTTCACCCGCTGAATTTTCCTCGCACCTTTCACCCTTATATAGCAGAAAACCAGGTGGTGCTGTGAAACTGTCTCCTCCCCTGGGATCACCTTTGTGTCCTGGAGGTTTCCCCTATCTCACCGACGCACCATCAGGTAGTCAATGGTTGTCGTTGATCCACCTGACGTGTATGTAATAAGCTTATTATCCGCTTTCTGGAATTGAGTATTACAAATCAACAAATCAGCTCCATCAGCAAACTCCAAGATCCTTTCACCTTCTCCATTTCTCACACCATATCCATAACCCCCATGGACTCCCTCAAAACCATCTGGACTCCTTCCCACATGTCCATTCAAGTCTCCTCCAACCACAACTTCCTCATCTTTCACATTTTCCATCAACTTCTCTATCGCACACCAGAACATGTTCTTCTCTTCATCGCTTCGACCGACCTGCGGGGCATATCCCGAGATGACGTTCACCAAGAGATTTCCGATCACGATTCTCACCATCATCAACCTTTCACTCACTCTAGTCACACTCACTACACTGTCTACAAAATCCTCAGAAAACATGACACCAACACCATGCACGCCTTCTGGGCACTCTTGCCACATAAACTTATATTTCTGCCCCTGCCTACCGTTCACCATTCTCACACCACTTCCCTTCTATCATGTCTCCTGCACACAACATATGTCCACTCTTCCACTTCTCCAGATCTCCCTGTCATTGTCCCTACATTCCATGTACCAAACCTCAGAAACCGATCTCCACGTGGGGCATCAGACGATTGGTCATCATGAATGGAAAAATTTCCTCCCTTGCTTAGATCGGGTTCCCCACCTTGAGTTTTAATGAGAGGGGGCGAGGACCCCCACGGGGTACTTCGGGCTGTACCCTGCCCATCAGTTGTACTCATCATGGTTTCCTTTTGAGGTGATGTTTTTATGGCTGGATGCCCTTCCTGACGCCAACCCTTTTAGTCGCCTCTTATGACACGCAGGGATACGGTGTACCTATTCTAACCGGGGCACACACTGGGAGTTACTTGCAAATTTTTTTTTAAAGTATATTGATTTTTTAAAGTATATTGGTTAGTCGATTTTGTTATTACTTGACGAAATCTACGATTTTGTCAAGTTTGTGGGTTTGTTTTGTTTGTTATCTTGCCAAAACGAAGTTTTTGCAAGATATGGTAGTCAGCTTGTATGTTTATTTATTTTTTATTTTTTAATTTTTTTTGTTTGTTTGTTTGTTTGTTTGTTTGTTTGTCTGTAATCACGTATAAAAAATTCTGCAGAGCACAGTTATCATTGGAAATTTTTGTAACTTCGCATATCAGAGGCCTATAGAGGTCCCTTTCAGTGCACAGAATTTTGAAGGTCAAGGTCAAAGGTCAAGGTCACTTTGGCGCAAATCAGGGGAGTTGACGAAACCCTTATTTTTTGAGTAATTTTGATCGGATCATCTTCAAACTTCATGGGAATATAGTTCATGGTCTGGCGCTCAGCTGATTAATTTTTGGTGGCGATTGGCCTTGACCTTCATCTGTTTTTTGTTGTTTTTTTTGTTTTTTGGGTCTGTAATCACGTATAAATCACTCTGCAGAGCACAGTTGTCATTGGAAATTTTTGTAACTTCGCATATCAGAGGCCTATAGAGGTCCCTTTCAGTGCACAAAATTTTGAAGGTCAAGGTCACTTTGGCGCAAATCAGGGGAGTCGACGAAACACTTATTTTTTGAGTAATTTTGATCGGATCGTCTTCAAACTTCATGGGAATATAGTTCATGGTCTGGTTATTCTGTTTGTTTGTCTGTTTGTCTGTCTGTTGATCGCCTGCAGGTCACAATTCTAAACTGATCATCATGAAACTTTACCAAGTTGTAGAGGTAGTCTCACCTGAGAAGCCTCTTGATTTGAGGTCAAAGGTCATCATGAGGTCATATTTTTAAAATCGTCATTTTTCATCCGATTGACTTGAATGTTGAACAGGATTTGCCTATTGCGTCACTGAATTGGGAAACCAACTATTTTTTGAGATCAAAATGTCAAAGGTCAAACAATTAAAATCACAATTTTCAACTGAAAAGTTGTCAATTTTCATTCAATTAACCTGAGAATTAAGCAGCAATTGCAGAGTGCATCACTGTATTTGGAAACCAACTATTTTTGAGATCAAAAGGCCAAACGTCAACTCAAGGACAAACATCTGAAATCATCAATTTACATCCTATTAACTTGAAAGTTCAACAGGAGTTGCATAGTCCATCACTGAATTGGGAAAGCAACTCTTTTTGAGGTCAAAAGGTCAACTCAAGGTCAAACTTCTAAAATCAAATTTCATATGAAAAATCGTCAATTTTCATCTGGTTAACCTGAAAATTAAGCAGCAATTGCATAGTACATCGCTGAATTTGGAAACTAACTATTTTTGAGGTCAAAAGGTCAAATTCAAATAAAGATAAAACTTCAAAAATCATCAATGACAATCTGAAAAATAATAGTTTTTCATCCGATTGACCTGAACTTTGATTAATATTGTGAATTATAATGTTAACGAAATGGACAACTTGATGTATCCATGGCAACCTTTGGAGAAGGGGGGTGGGTGAACAAGTATCGTGCTCTGCATGACGTCTTTTTCTTGTTCCTTTGTCTGTTTGTTTGTTTACAGGATGTCTCAAAAAGTTGTGGACGGATCTGGATAAATGTTGTGGACAGGTTGGGTGTGCGACACGGACAAACTGATTATATTTTGGTGAAGATCCGGATCCGGATCCGACTACTGTAATTTTTAAAGTGATTCTTCACCATTGAGAGATAGGGCGAAACGATGTAATTTTTAAAGTGATTCTTCAACATTGAGAGATAGGGCGAAACGATGTAATTTTTAAAGTGATTCTTCACCATTGTGAGATCGGGTGAAACGATGTAATTTTAAAAGTGATTCTTCACCATTAAGAGATCGGGCCAAAAACTATATATCGCATGATATTTCAAAAACGTATTGGGCCAGATATGTTGTCGTGGATCAGTCATTGCGTGGTGGTGGCATGCGCTCTGCCGAGTGTCCTTCTCGTTATGTATGTGATTCAGGGCGCTACCGGGATAGCTTGGATATATGCCCACTCACCATTGAGTTGCCCAGCCTGAGTTTGAATCCTGACCCAGCTAGAAGCTGTTATCCTGGTGTTTCACATGCAGGTTGAAGCATCAATGTGTTTTTCCCATCCCTCGGATGGATGCTAAACTGGGTCTTCCGTTTGCCGGCATTAGTTAGTGGACGTTAAAGATCCCACGGTTTCACTTGTGAAGATTAGGTGAGCTGTCATCGACATCCTGAAAAAATTCCAAATTACTGCAATAATCAGTTGAACGTTTGGCCTGGCCAGCAAGTTCAGGAAAAATTTGGGCCAAAAACGTTCCCCTGGCCTAAAGAAGAAAGAGATGTGATCAATTATTTTTAATCTTTTAAAAACTTGCTTTTTGGCATTTTATCAGAGGTTCAAACCATACTCCATTCAGTGCAAGGCAATTGCAAACCTGAGACATATTCATATTTATGGGTTTTCACACTCATGTTTTTTCGATGATCTCAAAGTAAATCATCATTATTAACCAACTGATTATTTTTCTTTTTTTTCACTTTAATATCACAGTGTTACATTTGGATTATTGGTCACATTTTGATGGGATCATCAAAGCCAACAAAGCTTCTGCAGTCAGAGCTACCAATCAAAATAATCATAAACGAGATCAATTTGCAATATTTATTAGTCACCGAAATCTAAAAGCAATAGTTGACGAAACAAGAATTGTCCTTCATCCCGTCCTTGCATTCTGAACTGCAAGTCGTGTTGTGACAAGGCAGTTGTTTTGAAATAACTGTTCAAAGCCAAAAACTAGGCCAGTGCATATAGAATACCTCCTTCCTTGCCGTAAGGAACAAAATTATTATACAATTCTATACAGGGCAGTTCTCCCCCTTTCCATACAAAATGGGTTGCAAATGCAGCCTGAAAGACGATGTGATGCAACGATGATTATGATCCTGAATCATAACGGGTTATTGATACGACGCCCGTTATTGATATGACGCTGGGAAGCAAACTGTTGAATTTTCCTTCCTTTGTTTTATTGAGCTCAGCGTCGCTGTAACTGCTCGTTATTAATACGATGATGAATAAAAAGTACGATTCTGAGTTTTCTTTTTAATCTAGACAGGAAAGACGTTACATTGCTCTTTGAGGACCCGAGGATCCATGGTTGAAATTGCACAGTGATTTGAACCCTAGATTGCCAGCACTCTTTAAGAGTATACCATGGTGCACCCTCACCATCAGTGCCAATTCAGTTTGGTATCGGTGATTGTTTCTCACATTTCAGTGCCTCATGTGCTTGTTTTTTTTGTCATTCACAGAGCATTATTCAGTAGTGCCAGGGTCAAGCGCATTCAAGAAGACAATTCAGACTCTGATGATGATTCGCTATCCAATAAACGTTTTAGGCTTTTCAGCAAGGCAACGGATGTTCTTACTGAGGTCTGATTGCCTTCACACATGTGTGACAGTGTCGGTGTTTTGTAACGTAATTTTTGAAAATGACTTCTGTTGCTCTGTCTCCATTAAATTCTAATCTTAATCATTGTTTCCAGGATAGTGAAAAACATGACAAGAAGAAACAGAAAACTGAGAACCAGGAACATAGTGTCAGCTCATCAGGGCTGCGCTTCAAGCTGAAGGATGTCATCGTCAAAAAACCAGCCTCTGAAAAGAAGCCAGGAAAGCTTGAAGGCCTTTCAGGCATGGGTTCCTCGACTGATGAAAGGGTGGCTTCAAGCATGAAGATCGAAGGACTTTGCTCTTCACAAGAGATCAAAACTTCACACTGCACAACAGGAACTGGAAATGCAAGTAGTTTGGCAGGGTGCACCAGTGTTTCACAAAGTGCTATGGGCACACGTGGCACTGGCTTTGCTCTCCTCGGAACCTATTCGGACAGCAGCAGTGGCGGAGAAAGTGAGACGTAACTGGATGTACATCAGAAACCTTCTTCAGCTTTTAATTAATTGCTTGTATTATCCGACCTTCTTGCTGTTATTATTTCAGGAAAGTTGTATTTTGCATTATTTGCATAGAATTTTGTGTTTATGTTTCATTCATTCTGCCTCTGTGTGTTATTCTTTATTTTTTCCCTTTATCCCGCTCTGTGTTAAAGTAACTGTTAAGTTTGTCTGGATTGCAGTAATTCTGTAAAAAAATATATGCAATAAAAAAAATAAAAATGCACCAGTGTTTCACATAGTGCAATAGGCTGTTTTAGGCACAAGAGAACACAAGTAATATTCCGTTGTAATGACATTTGGTTTTCTGTGGGTAACGTCTGTTTTCAGGAAAACCAGTTAAATGCTATAATAGGCCTGCCAAGAACTTTGTGCAAAGACCACCACTTCTCTGTTAATAGTAAATAACCATGTGAGGTCAACAGGTCATGGGATGCCAAACATGGTGTGAGCAGGTGTTATCCCTGAATTTGACATTGAAGGTCACTTTTTTAAGGTCAAATTTGACTTTTCTTTTTCAATTGTGCATTGACTAGACACATAAAATGATATTTTAAGTAAACAAATTAAACAAATATGATCACTTAAGGGTTGCTGAAGCCATTGCACACACTTCAATGGCGAAAATCCGAAAGATGCCTGAAACATCACAAATTACATCACACCTTCGGGCGGTGTTTCTGTCCGGATGGGAGTTTGTCTCCAGATGCTCCAGGCCAAAATGCTAGTCAGAACTATCGGATATGAGACTTGCACTCTCATACACTATAGTTGGTAACAGGTCCTACAATAGTAGTCTGCAGAGAATTACTACAGGAAAGGAATGTTATTTTTGCCTGGGGCGCATCTACAGAGCTCATCATTTATGGTCAGTCACTGGTTGTATCTCTTGACAAACCTGCTAATGCACACACATTTGGCAACCTCACTGCCAACTTATCGTGGACATACTTATATGGACATACCACCATATCGATGTGAACTTTGTTCAATAAGTGCCTGGATTAGTGAAAGGTGCAACCCAAAAGTGGCAGACTGGAACATGTCATCCGATAAGATGAGCCATCGATGGTCACCACGTGCCTCTCACAATTGATGAAAACAAATCAGACTTGATATGGTTCATCTCTCAGGAGATCAGGCAAGGTATTTTGCACACTGAAGTGGTTGTGGCTGGAGTACTTGAAGACGAAACTGAGGTACAATCAACAAATTCTTCCACTGACGTGATACCGCTGAAAGCAGCACATGAATAAGCCGACGCGAGAATTCTCCTAGATGCAGTACACAGCTCCTGTGCGACAGTAGTTGTATCAGTTAGTCACACTGATGTTTTCCTCATGTTGGTCTACCACCTTGACAAGATGTGATGCACGAACCTATGGATGATGATGGGAACTTAGAAAAAGCAGAGATTCATACCCATTCATGATATCCATCGCTGTCTGTCACCTGATATTTTGGTGTCACTGCTTGCCTTCCATGCGATTTCTGGCTGCAACAAGACGTTGTACATTCGAGGGCACACAAAGAAAGTGATTTGGAAAGTATTTAGCAAAAACCCAGCACTGTTGGAATGTCTTGGCAAAGCTCCCTTGACTGAAGAAGCAATCCATGGCATCAGAAAAGTTCTTCTGCAAGGTGTACGATGCCAGCGCCGACTCAAATGACGATGCTCGTAGATGGCTTTTTGTGAAAACCAGTCAGACAGAATGTCTTCCACCAACAAGCGATGCGTAGTGGCAACACATCAAACGAGCCCACTATCAGGCGTCATTGTGGGAACTGGCCTGCAGCAGCACGCCAGATCCAGGTGATGCAATAATTTTCAGTTGGCAGAAGGAGACCAGTGACCCATCTAAGTTGATACCAGTGCTAACGACAATAGTCTCGGTCCCAAAGAAATACTTAGACGTTGTGTCATGCAGCTGCAAGAAAGAAGTGTGCAAATCTCGCATGTGCAAGTGCCGAAAATCACACGTGCAGTGTTGTTCTCTCTGCGGGTGCCATGATCATGGCACATGCATGAAAAGAAAGTTAATACTTTGAAAACTCTTAAAGTACTTGCTGTGCAGTCTAATTTCATGTTTTTTTTGTTTGTTTGTTTGAGTTTGGAACCCTAAAATCCCATTTGTAGCATTAAAATTCCATCTGCATCATCGGTCGAAGCCAAGATATGGGTTCATTTCTTTTGGTGGCCATCGTTTTCACCATCTTGAATTTGTGGGGTTCTGGTAAAAAAAAATATCCAGTTTAGCAAAAGTGATTTTCATAATCAGCAGGGTCAATTTAGTCCAAAAAAGTATGTTACCAAAATTTAACACGACTTGCTGCTTCCATTGCGTTTTCCATTTTTTGTGCCCCGTCTAATATTGGAAGTTATGTTTCCAGTTTTCGAATGAGTTAACAGTTTTGGATTTGCCGAGGGGCCACTGTCTTGGCGCACGGTGTGTCGTGGTCATTCTGGTGGTGGGAAGGTTGTCACTCTCGTTCATGGATAGGGTATACAAACAAGTCGGTGTTCATGACGCATCTGTAGTTTCAGCTGGTAGGCCACTCACCCATTTGTGATGGATGCAGAAGATCGGCGTCCGGCGATGGCACTCATGATCAGTAGTTTTTCGTGAAGTACCGCTAAGTTGTGAGCTGGAAAATACATGGAAACGTATTGTACCGCTGCCACCTTGACAGTAAGGTAGTGACGGGGGACTCCAGGTCAATGAATCACGACCAAACATAGGACTTATGAACGAGAGGAATACTTTAATGCCAGGTCAGAACATGTGCAAACCGCAAGATGGTGGTGCCTATGGGTATATATAACAATGACCCGCCAAAGGCGCTAACCCTACTGGTGCAGTTCGACAAAGTTTTGCAATGTAACCAACATTTTTACATCTAATAAGGGAGGGGAAGGCAGCGTGAGGAGAAGGGAGAGGAACCTCCCTTGGGCGAAGTCATGCTGAAATAGGTGGTAACACACACACACACACACACACACACACACACACACACACACACACACACACACACACACACACACACACACACACACACACACACACACATACACCTTCAGGCTCAAAGACTTGCAGCAGAACCAGTAACCTTGCAGCAGAGATGTGCAAAAGACTTTACCCATCTGAAGGTTGGATGACATGGTGGAAGACAAGGTTGTCTTCAAAAATAAAATCATGCAAGAAGCCACAGATGACCATTGGCTGCTGAGCAATGGAAAGCTGAGACTATCAAAGATCATTGACCTGTTCTTATCATCAGAGATTGAATCATATTATTACCTGTTTCACACTGGCCTCTTCTTTCAAGGACTTCCTTATCGGTGTCATGTTCCAGCTACATGGAAACTCATGCTGTCTGGTGGGAAAACTGCAAAGGACTGGGTCACTCTCCAGATATGTGGCCAGCATGCATGGAAGTGAAAAGCTTCCCCTGGTGATGATTGGGAAATCCCATCAGCCAGGGCACTTTTTGAAGAACGTGTCAAAGCTTTTTCTCAAATGCAAAAACTTAGATGATGAGTGGCAGAGATACCTTCAAAGACTGTTATCATCAGTAGGATTGCACGCTCTTGGTCCACGGTCATTTTACACGCCCAATAATGGCCAATTGTTCATCTCACCCAACTGATAATCTCACATGATTATGTATCACATCTGAGTTCCTTCCAGCCAACACAATCTTATTAATCTGTTTATATGGATCAGGAATTAGTCAAAAGCCTCAATGGTCATTACCAGTGCAAGCTTTACTCTCGTATCGTTGAAGCTCTTCATACTGACGACAGCAAGGTTGCCCTGGTTGACCTCAAGAGCGTCACCCATCCCAAAGCTATTCATCTATTTGTGGAGGCACAGTGGGATGTGGCAATGCATCCAATCGCTAACTGCTTCAATAAAAGAGAGATTGTGAAATATGGTGATATTTTTGGGGGGACTCCAAAAAAACAGACAATGTTGTTGCTGATGTTTCTCTCGTACCACACATGTCGTGAGAGGAATTTCTGATGTCTGTGTAGTTCATAGACAGTTGATCACAACTGGCAAGGTGAGTGATCAACAGCTACTCCAGGCTGTTGCTGATGCAAAGCAGAATCCTCCAGACAATGATAAGACAAGTGGGCAAGTAGGATGATGATGATGAAGACAAGCAGCCTACATCTCCAAAATCAGCTGAGCTGCTGGAAGCCTTTGACTTTGTGTGCTTTTTAATGCAGCAAATGGTTATTGAGGACTCGTTGGACAACTCACTGATGACCATTAAGACCAACGTACACTTGAAAATTGTACACGACAGAAAGCAGAAAACGATTACCTTTTATCCAAATAACTTTGACACTCTTGTGTGAGCATACTTCATCTTATTTGATGAAGAGAAGCTGCTCTCGATGTAAGCAACAGCTGCTTTAAACCATAAGCTGGTGAACTGAGGTGTTTTTTTTTTTTCATAATAGGAGTCCCATGTACTTGTATCTACTCGTATTGCTGTTTTACTTATACATTGTACTATAAAGTAAAGGATAGCCAGAGGATAATTATTAACCAGATATATGAATATGTTGCTCCTCTAAAATAGGTTGGCGAGCAAGTTTAGTAATCCTCAGTAATCAAGTTTAGTACTTACTGGACTGTTGTTGGTTACATTCCTATGGCTACTCACTCTTGCCAACCTGCACTTGGCAAGCCAGCCCAGGTAGCCAATGACACTGGACTGACTCTGGCTGGACATTCTGACAGCTGTACAGCCGGTTTGCCAGAATCTGTCTGGCATCATTGGTTGCATGGACGGTGAGTTTGCCAAATGGCCTTCAACACAAGGTGGAAAGGTTTTCCTCCTGCAGTGGACTGAAATTGGCTCATTTACTGTTTTACTATTACAAGTTTTGCAGTTAAGCTCAAATCTACCTTTCCTTCCACTTATGTAACCTCTGTCACACCTGAGTCTCATATTTTTTTTCGTTTTTGCCTGTCTGTCTACAGCAGCTGCATATTCTTTGGCATTGAAGAATTGCGAAACTTTCATTAATGGACCCAAGACTGAGCTTCTTTGGGTTTGCTTCCAAGGAAATTTACTGGAGTCAGGGAATATTATCAGAAATCTGGCAAATCTGGGAACAAATTCCTTCACCAATGTGTTTGTGAGGGTGTCCACTAACACATTTCAAAAAGTTTAAATTCAACTCCCCAAGGGGAACCAATGACAGGGGTCAACAGGGGTCAATGACCTTTTAAGATCAAATGTTTCTTATATTTACATTCTGGGTCACAGTATCTTACAGGAAGCATCGAAATTATTCAAAGTAGGCTCACTTTAAAGCTCAGAACATATCTGACATGGTGATACCTAAAACAAATCGATATGTTAAAAAGTTTACACAATTTTGAGCAAAAAAACCATAATTTTTTGTCATTTTTGGGGTAAAAATTAACTTTTCTGGTCTACAATTCGTCTTCTAGGGAGATACCCCTTCGTTTCATTTTTCTGAAAGTTTCCAGCAGACTGCCCAAGATATGCAGCCTTAATGTATTATAAGTAAAACATTCTGGTATTTATAAAATTTAAATTATGAAAGGTCACTGACCTTTATTGTTTTCCCTTATTGTAACATCAATTGTAATAACCGTTACTGGGAATCCGGAATCGGTTTACCATCGGTTCGTCCGCTTTCGTGTAACGGTTTAAATTGATACTGCTCCACAATGTCAAATACCTCAGGAGTCGAGGTCTGAGTCTTCTCCAGACTCTACATCATCAGGGATACAGTTCATACATGTAATGCCTTTACAACTTCCGCATGCTGAGATACACTTGACACCATTCTTCTTGCAGTTGCACCGCCGGTTGCTGCAATCTCCAGCACAATTGCAGGTCGTGAACCGGAGCAGCTCCTCAGGAGCCATGGGGTCTACTGTTGGAACTGGATCATAACCACGAACCCCTACCATCCATCCATAGTCACTGGGGACATGCTCTGCAGCAGCATCCAGTCCCGGGTTTGGAGATAGGCACGGAGAGAATGCTGTGCAGCTGTACCCTCTGTTGGAGGCAGAGTCTCTGGTTTGATCAGCCCGGCCACCGCCTTCCGCAAGAACATGTTGTATCGAATTGCACCCAAAGTAGTACCTGGTTCATGGTAAATGTGCTGGAAAATCACAATACCAGCCCCGATCACCACGTCCTTAGTAGCCCGTACGTCAAGGAAGATGTCCATATGTTCATCAATGTCCCCTGCACAAAACCTGTCAAATAGAGTCGTTTTCCCGTGGCCCCCGATTGCAGAAACCATATCACAACCGGTGAAGGCATGAGTAAACCGCAGGTACTGCTTCTGTCTTTCAGAGAGAGCTTCTCGGATCCTCCTGACATTGTAAGAGCCCTTCAATGTGGTTAAGAAGATTCGATGGTTGGTGCTTGAGCTATGGTGTACCAGCATTATCAGCATGTCCGCGTCTTCCGCCTGCACCTGAAAATAGAATAAGATATGAGCAAAGCGTCTTGAATTTTGCAAACGCGGTGAACTTAACAATGAAAAGTTATTTAACTATGCTACTCTTCTTTTCTGAGGATAAATGCACTTTCATAACAATGTGGCACATCAAAATACAAGTGACGTTACAAAAATGACGATCATGTGTTTACTGATGCCCAGTGCAGCACAACATTTGCATTTGCCAAATTAAAAAAAAAAAATAACATTGCCTCTTCTATTTTTATTTAACTCAGTTAATTAGTTTTATATGTGCCAATGTCAAGGTTTTTTTGTTTTGTTTTATCAACACAGAAACAAATCAAAAGTAATCATAGTTGATGTAAGTAAAATACCTACACAAAATTTTACTGACCTCAACAGAGTCATGTGTAGCAGCAGCCAGTGCCGCTCTCACAATCGAAGTGTGAGATTGAGCGGAGGTGCAGGAATAATGTCTACGTCCATACTGCTAGCCTGTACTGCCCTACAACGGAAAAAGCTAGGGTTAAAAAATTAGGGTAACAAAAGAAAAATACCTGTAACGGTTATTACAATTTATGTTACAACAAGGGAAAACAGTAAAGGTCAGTGACCTTTCATAATTTCAATTTTATAAATACCAAAATGTTTTACTTATATTATATATTATTTCCGAGTTTGTGGTTTCGTGTCGCGCTATCTTCGACTTTGTTCTGCGTTCGAGTAACGTGATATTCGGCTTACATTATCTCAAAGACCATATGAGGTGCATGGTACAAAAAAAAGTAAATAAAATGGTTCTGAAACAGTGAAATTGTATTCCACTTACTGCATTAAAGTAAAATTACTACTGATACTCTGCATCAGTTCCTTTCTCAAACACACCCACCCCAACATGTCGCGCAGAGTGCGGGTTATGGTAGTAATACATAAAGGCTGCATATCTTGGGCAGTCTGCTGGAAACTTTCAGAAAAATGAAACGAAGGGGTATCTACCTCGAAGACGAATTGTAGACCAGAAAAGTGAATTTTTACCCCAAAAATGACAAAAAAAATTATGGTTTTTTGCTCAAAATTGTGTAAACTTTTTAACATATTGATTTGTTTTAGGTATCATCATGTCAGATATGTTCTTAGCTTTAAAATGAGCCTACTTTGAATAATTTCGATGCTTCCTGTCAGATACTGTGACACAGAATGTAAATATAAGAAAAATTTGATCTTAAAAAAGGTCATTGACCCTTGTTGTCCCCTGTCACGGGTTCCCCTAGGGGCGTTGAATTTAAACTTTTTGAAATGTGTTAGTGGACACCCTTACGAACACATTGGTGAAGAAATTTCTTGGTAAGGAATTTGTTCCCAGATTTTTGCAATATTCCCTGACTACTGTTTTTTTTTTTAATTTAATTTTTTTTTAAGACAACTAATTACAGCAATTTGCAAAGCCTGCTGTTGGTTTAGTGGTTTGGGTGGCTGACTTGGGATCCTAGGGTCCTGAGTTTGAGCCCTGTTTGCTGCTGAATTAATACCAGGTGGGGTTGACTCAGCCTGTCATCCTTCTGAGGTCAGAAAAAATGAGTACCAGTGTCCTGGGAATAGGGATATTGAATCAGCAGCATAGCTGTGTCCCCAACCAATGATGCAACCAACAGCCATAAGGCTGCACTCAAAAGAAGAAGACAATGTGGTGGAAAATAATTCAATTTCCACAAGTTGGATCAGAACACCAATTCAAAGGAGAATCTTTAATTTCGTATATATGGAGGAAGAACATTGAATGCTTGACTGAAACATTCAAATGGACTTCACTGAAACAAAAGCCCAAAGCAATTCTTCTTATACACAATTTGACATTCCAAAGAATGGGAGGGGAGAACTACAGGGTTAGCTGATAAGCATTAGGCAAAAGAACTCAAACTGCAATACGTGCCCACTGGGTGAAAAAGAATGACATAATCATGGCAAAAGTTGCAGTGTTATCAACCAGGTCACCTTGTTTCATAGTAAGACATTCCTTTTATCAATATTTAGGTCAAAAGACTCTTAGGTAAAGGGAAACATAACTGACAGCTAATTCGCCTGTAGCATAAAAATTACATTTATAAAGCACCAGCAACAATTATAATTGAGAGTACATGAATATAATTACTTTTCTTCCACATTCCCCCCTTTTTTCCATATCAGGAAAATTTGAATAATTATATTACACATCTCATATGTCATATCTTTTGACCTTTTTTGTCTTTTTTTTTGACCTTTTGACCTTTGATCTTTTGACCTTTTGACCTCAAAAATAGTTGGTTTCCAAATTCAGTGATGCACGATGCAATTGCTGCTTAACTTACAGGTTAATCAGATGAAAATTAACGATTTTTCAGTTGAAAATTGATGATTTTAGAAGTTTGACATTGAGTTGACCTTTGACCTTTTGATCTCAAAAAAGAGTTCGTTTCCAATTTCAGTCATGCACTATGCAATTACTGCTTAATTTTCAGGTTAATCGGATGAAATTGTTCACCATTGAGTGATATGGCGAAAACGATATACCGTATAGCACGATACCTGAAAAAGTTGTCGACGGATTTGGATGAAACTTGGTGGATGAGTTGGTTATGAGACAAGAACAAGTCGATTAAATTTTATTTCAGGTCCGAATCCAGATCCGGCCTATTAGTGGGATGCAAAACGTAAACTAATCAGCCTGGCGGAAGTATACGCTCCACCGAGTGTCCTTCCAATTTTTTATCTTTACTACTTGATGCTATATGTAATTATTAAAAAGTAATTCCATGAGAATATCATCTGGGATCAATGTAGTTGGTCTGAGATGAAATGTATATCCTTGTACCGTATATGGAAAATTGGTAATTCACATGGAAATCATTAAATGCATCAAACATACCTAAGACCTGGAGTTATCAACATAAAATAGTATTTTTTATAAATCTCTCAAGTATATACAGTACTACAAAAATCACTCATAACGAACATTCTGTGAGGAATTTATTTCTTTCACCACTCATGTCCCTGTTCACGTGGAATTGCCAACCTCCACATCCTTGGAACTGCCTCTGAACAAACCTTCATACGTCCTGTACAATTAAAGTTATGTGCAGCAAAGGTAATTATGCCCATCCAACCTGCATAATATCTCCACTCCAACAAATTCATGTCTACCCTCCACAACATTTATATCCAAGAGCACATTATACAGCAAAACTAAAAAGTCTGATTAAGTAGCACATGCCTGCAGTGAGCAAGAAACATACCTTGAGATTTGGCCTCCTGTCATGGATTGATGTTGCCATGGAGGGTGTTGTATTCCAAAACTTCATTGGTGGCAAGAAGTGAATCAGCAGCACCAGCCCATAGGGGGAACCATATTCCAGGATATTTTGGATGAAGATATTATGCGCTTTATAAGCTGAAGGTAACAGAGGAAGGACTTGGCCCAAAGGATAGCTTTTGTGGCCAACATTACCGACTTCTTCTGGAATATATCGATTAGTTTGCCTTTCAAGCTAGACGCCAAACAAGCACACTCTGCTCAGTTCGATGTTTCACTTTGTCAACCTTCAGCTTCTCCGAGCATGCACTACATTTATATGCAGCATCGTTCACCGTTGCTTGCTCCTTGCTGAGCTTCTTGGATTCCTTTTTGCACACTGGAATGTGTGGTAGCTTCCAGTTCTGGGATATCTGCAACTACAAACAGAAAATTAGCATTTTAACCTTTTCATCTTGATATTGTGCACAATTTCTTGAAATCTCCATTTCTCCCATTCATGGCCTACTTTCTCATGTTTGTCCGAACCTTCTCCTCCAGACGTTCAAGTCGTGATTTACCCACATATCTTCTTGTCTCCCGTTGCCTGTGTCTCCCATTTACATAATTGTAGTTTTGCCTGTGCTCACTCTCTTTGTTTGGCTGCCCAATCATTATCTGTCTCACTTTTGCCATCCCTGTAAGTTCATCTTGCAACCATAAACCTTGATTTCTCTGTCGGCAGGGGAACAAAGTTGAGATTGCAAATAGTTAACATGAACTACCATCTTGAGAGACTGAAATTGAAAGAAAATAGAGTGATCGAGTTGAAGTGAATGTACAACTGTAAGACCAATTGTTTTGCTACAATTTTGCTGAAATATAAAGGCAAAAAATGTATTGAATCACTCAGAATCCATATATATATATATATATATATATATATATATATATATATATATATATATATATATATATATATATATATATCTTCTTCTTCTTTCGGCTTCTCCGGTTCGGGGTCGCCACAGCGGATCATCCGTATGATCCGCATAGTGATTTGGCACATGTTTTACGCCGGATGCCCTTCCTGACGCAACCCTGGTCGCCTCTTACGACACAGGGATATGGTACACCTATTTTAACCGGGATATACACCGGCCCAGTACACTGGAACACATTACGCCGACCTCGGAAGGATGACAGGCTGAGTCAACCTCCTGGTGTATTAATTCAGTGGCCCAACGGGGCTTGAACTCAGGACCTTTTGGATCCCAAGCCGCTGCCCTCACCACTGCGCCAACACCAGGATGTATGTATGTATGTATGTATGTATGTATGTATTATATATATATATATATATATATACATATATATGTATATATATATATATATATATATATATATATATATGTATATATGTATATATATATATATATATATATATATATATATATATATATATATATATATATATATATATATATATATATATATATATATATATGTATATATATATATATATATATATATATATATATATATATATATATATATATATATATATATATATATATATATATATATATGTATATATATATGTATATATATATATATATATATATATATATATATATATATATATATATATATATATATATATATATATACTGCATGTATATATATATATATATACATATATATACTGCATGTATATATATATATATATATATATATATATATATATATATATATATATATATATATATATATATATATATATATATATACTGCATGTATATATACATATATATATATATATACTGCATGTATATATACATATATATATATATATACTGCATGTATATATACATATATATATATATATATACTGCATGTATATATACATATATATATATATATATATATATATATATATATATATATATATATATATATATATATATTGCATGTATATATACATATATATATATATATATATACTGCATGTATATATATATATATATATATATATATACTAGGAAACTAGTAAGGGGGAAGGGTTAGCATAGCTAGACTGGCTTCATGGGGCAGGGGTAAGTCCTCATGGGGCCCGTGGAATGGATTAGTTAGAGGGATTGTAGCGAGATTTAGGTTGGGAAATTGATTAATGGGATTATTTGGAGACAGAGACAGACCTTGGATGTGTAGTGGGGACGTAGCTTAGCTACGTAGGTGAAATGGAACGTGCTATAGTTTAAGGGACGACGTGGGAGCACGAGTTAGTTAGGGGAGGTAGTTAGAAGGATGGCAGAGTTCAGTGTTGTGTGAGTTGAGAAGTTGAGTGGAAGCATGTGCTTGGTGAGTGTGTGAGGCCAGCGGGTCTGTGTGAGTGGAGCGAATGGGGAATGCATGGTGTGATGAGTGATTGGGGGGAGGAGTGACTCCCGCCCAAGGGACCCCGGGGTGAGTGTAGAGTGAGTTAGGGGGTTAGTTAAATTGAAAAATGGAGGTCGTTTTGTTGTTGGTGTGAATGTAGGCTCGAAACCCGTTTGGAGGGGTGCAGGAGCCCTGTTGACGGGCTGGGAGCGTGGCTGCGAAAGGTGAGTATCGCTGAGTGGTTACCCCGGGCACCAGGCTAGTCGGCCGTAGTAGGCCAAGGGCCCATGGGGGGCCGGGATAGCGTAGTGGGCACGGGTGCGCCTGCTTGGTGCGGGGGCCCGGGGCGCCATTAGCCGCGTGGGCAGTGTTGTGGGCACGGGTGACCCTCGGAAAGGGGCCTGGGAAGCCAGCCTGCCACGTGTGCGTTTCAGGGGAGGTGCCATGGGGGGCACTCCCTGGTGTTGAGGGAGCTGGTAGGCTTGGAGGCAGTGTAGTGCCCGGGGGTGCCATAGCGGGAGATTCGGCAGAGGGTCGTGCCTGCCAAAGGGAGCCACGCGTCCCAGCCATGAGATCGTGTGAGGGCACGGAGAGAAAATTGGGGGGCAAGGCCCGAAATTGTGAGGACACCAACACAGGCGACGGGAATCTGGGTTGTTAGAACCAATAGCTTAAGCGCGAGGCGCTTGTTGAAAGCCCCGGGGTAGTTTAACAGTTAAATTGATAGGGTAGATGAGGAAGTGTACCCCTCCGCACCATCCATCCCCTCGCTCTCGTTGTGGGGCGCTGGACCCACTTTGGGTTAGATCGCTGAAGTCTGGGGAGGCCATTCTGAGGCTTCATTGGGCTTCGACACAGGACGCTAGCTCTCCCTTGTTCCCCTCCGGGAAGGGAACGTAGGGGTTGGGAGTAGGCTTGGTGACAGGAAAGGTTAGCCGAACAAGGACAGTACAGGGGGTTAGGGGACGATTTATAGTGGGGAAGTAAAAATAAAAAAATAAGTTGGGGCTAAATTGGGGTTTGACAAATTAAGGGAGTGGGTGTAGACAGTGACAGGCAAAGGCGATAGGTTGGGAGGGAGACCGTAGAGTAGGTCCGAGCCCACCTTCCGAGTGGCCAGCACCACCGCACTCCCTCCACCAACCTCCACTGAACGGCGAAGGCTGGCCAGCTTCATCGGCAGCTGTTGTTTTGCTGCAAGGCCTGTGCCGGCTGGATCGGCTGCAGCTGCTGTGCTGCAAGGCCTGTACCGGCCGGATCATCTGCAGCTGTTTTCTGCAAGGCCTGTGCCGGCCAGTTCATCTGCCGGCTGTGTTTGCCTACAGCGGCCTTGTTCTGCAGGCTATGTTTGCCTGATCACCTTTGCCATGCCATGCCCACTGCCCCTGTTCACCAGCCCCGTTCAATTTTTGCTTTGCCCCCCCTGTTCATTGCCATGTGCGCCAGGATCAGAAAGCAACAGTTTGCAAGCTGCGAGAACTGCCCTGTTGGCAGCTACAACACGGGCCTGCAGTGGTGGCCCGTGCACCGTGTTTGCGTCCGTCCATTCATCCATCCATTCGTTGTGTTTATTGCGTGTGCCACTTGAGCTGGCACGGAGACTGCGTTTGTGCAGCCCATGCATCGTTGTGGTTCACTGCGTTCAGTTCAAAAGGGAAGGCCTTGGACTGCGTGTGAGCAGCCGGCCAC
>NC_140966.1:24542661-24545161 GCF_056783735.1 Eptatretus burgeri | reverse complement strand
ATAGGTGTACCATATCCCTGTGTGTCGTAAGAGGCGACCAGGGTTGCGTCAGGAAGGGCATCCGGCGTAAAAACCTATGCCAAATCATTATGCGGACAACAAAACGAATTTAGACAGTTGGTCCGCTGTGGCGACCCCTAACGGGAGCAAGCTGAAAGAGGAAGAAGAGAAGATATATGTATGTGTATATATATATATGTATGTATATATATATATGTGTATGTATATATATGTATGTATGTATGTATATATGTATATATATATATATATATATATATATATATATATATATATATGTATGTATATATATATATATATATATATATTGTTGCGGTATTCGCGCCCGCCGGCGTGCGACGGCCACGTAACTCGAATCGCGGCACGTCGCCCACCGGACGGACAATCCAGTCGTGACCCTCTCGGACTAACGCCGGGAACCAGTCACGGGTGGACCTTTCGGTCTCACCGCGATCGAGCCAATCAGCCCCCGCGTGGGATAGGGTTGCTCGCCAAATTCGAACTACCTAAGTACCCACGCGGAGGGTAGACCGGGCGATCGCACCTCGCCGCAGGTCGACTTCGGACACGGGCCACTTAAGCGACCCGTTCCGTACTATCAGAATAACCGAGCGGTGTTATCGTCGACCTCGACGGTTCGATTAATTATCGGGCGTATTCAGCCCACTACCAACCCTTTACGTGAAGCAAGATGGGGATTCAATGGAGGAAAAGACGAAGCGAAGCGGGAGAACAGTTCAACAATAAAGCACATTTATTCGCGGCACACGGGAAGCACACAAATACAATTCCACCAAATGCACACAAAAAAGAAAACACAATTCCATTTACACAAAAAGCAAACATAAAAGTGAAAACACAGTGCAGAGCTAATACCGACTACCGAGCACACGGCAACACTTATACAATTCTACTTCACAGACGGCGCCGACAACACATACCCAAAACCAAGGAAAAGAAATCCCCCAAGAATGGGGCAGGCCTGAGGCCGAGACCGGGTCGGGCCTACCCGTCTGGTGATGAGACGCGGAGCGGCGATGGCGCCTCTCTCCGCGGGCCTCGTGGACAGTGCCTGGCAGGGGGTGGGAACGGGGCCCCCTTGGTCGCACTATCTCAGCGCGGGGGGAAACAGGAGGGGGTTGCTGATGCTCGGGGTATAGAGGATCTTTTATGTGCGACGAGCGTCTCCACCTCGGCCAGGTCGCGCTGTCGGCCTCCCTCGGGTGCAGCTTCCTGCACGACGCGAGCACCCCCTCGTCTGGTGTCGCCGCCTTTCCACCGCTCCGTCCCCTCCGTTCCGACTCCAACGCACACGACGAGCAGCTCCACCGCCCGCGAAGTCTTGACCCTTTGCTTCCGACTCTCCTCTTCTTGACTCTCCGACCTCGTTCTGCTGACTCTCTCGTTCTTGACTCTCCGACCTCGTTCTGCTGACTCTCCGACCGACTCTGACTGACGAACACGGTCCTTTTATCCCCCCGTAACTTCGCCTTTGACCCCCTCCCTTTGACCTTTCACCTCGCTCCCCATTGGCCCGAGAAAAAGTGGGCGTGAAGGCTTTTTGATCCACAAATTTGCATTTATCGATCGCCCTGGGGGCGGGGCCAATTCGCCCCTCGCTCACCGATTGGACGGCAAAAAGTGGGCGTGTGTCGTTTTTGATCCGTTTTTGAAGCACAAAATCCGTGATTTTGTACACGCTGTTCGACGCGCGTTCTGCATGAGTCCAACACCGGTACCCACAGCGGGGCAAGAACGGTGGCGATGCTACGGTGGCGAGGTGTGACGGGAAGGTCGTGGCGGTTGTGGTGAAGCGGTGGTTGTGGTTGTAATTGTGATGGTAATCCTGGCGGTTGGTCCAAAATAAAGATAGTAAAAGAAAAACGGCTATCCTGAAGAGTCGCAGCACGTATAAATGACATGTATTCCCACTAGACAACGGGTTTGGGCCTAACTACACATGCACTTACCGAGATACCTCACCTAAGGGACCTGAATGGTGGTTTGCGAATCTGGTAACCACAACAATATATATATATGTGTATGTATATATATATATATATATATATATATATATATATATATATATATATGTGTATGTATATATATATATATGTGTATGTATATATATATATATATATATATTATATATATATATATATATATATATTATATATATATATATTATATATATATATATTATATATATATATATATATATATATATATATATATATATTGTTGCGGTCTTCGCGCCCGCCGGCGTGCGAACGGCCACGTAACTCGAATCGCGGCACGTCGCCCACCGGACGGACAATCCAGTTGTGACCCTCTCGGACTAACGCCGGGAACCAGTCACGGGTGGACCTTTCGGTCTCACCGCGATCGAGCCAATCAGCCCCCGCGTGGGATAGGGTTGCTCGCCAAATTCGAACTACCTAAGTACCCACACGGAGGGTAGACCGGGCGATCGCACCTCGCC
>NC_140966.1:24497661-24537661 GCF_056783735.1 Eptatretus burgeri | reverse complement strand
TTAAATTCACATGATATATTTAATTCTTTCTCTCCACATATTGTCGAATTCACATCTTACATTTCTTGGAATTTCCACGGGTACCTGCTTGTATATAATTAGTGATTGCTGTCTGTCTGTCCCACCCTGAAACACGGAAATGTTCTTCGGGGAGAAAAAAAAATACTATGTCAAAGTTGCTTCAAATTAATCCAAACCTCCAGGAAAATTATAATTTTTTTTCAAAATCTCACAAAAACAGTTGAGACAGGGTGGTGTACAGGCAACAGGTCGCTGCCTCAATCACTCCCAAATTTTGTTTTTCGTTCCTGTTCAGAAATATATACATTATAACCACCAATTTTTAATCTCTGAATTGCGTGAAAGAATAAAAGGCCTCCTTTTTTATTGTATTTTTTTTATATCGTGGTATTTTTTTTACCACGAGCTTTCATTAGTAATACATAAAATGAGACTGGAGAAGTTTAAGATTTCAAATGGATTGGAAGGTCAAAGAAAGTCAGCAAAACACATGAGCAATATTTAATAAGTACCTCAAGAAATAGAAAAAAATTAATAAAGTGCTGAACTTCCACAATAACTGCCACAGACTTTATGGGTGGGGGGGGGGGGGTTCAAATGGACTCATCTGCTGTCAGAAGGTCTCTCATCAAAAGTGGTCTCCACAGGCGAGTTGCTGTCAAAAAGCCCTTCTGCATAAATATAAGATAGCCAAGAGACTGAAATATGCCGAAGAACGTCAAAGTTGGGATGCTAGTCGGTAGCAAAAGAAGGCCCCCTTTCAAAGACCTTCTGGGATTATT
Organism: Eptatretus burgeri; assembly: GCF_056783735.1. Classification (NCBI taxonomy): domain Eukaryota; kingdom Metazoa; phylum Chordata; class Myxini; order Myxiniformes; family Myxinidae; genus Eptatretus; species Eptatretus burgeri. The sequence continues at coordinate 24,536,858 of NC_140966.1, read as the reverse complement.
TGGCCATTAAGAAAAATGAAAAACAACCAAAGTCAAAAAACGAATAATGGGAAACATTTCAGAATGCATGGAACAACCTCCCAATTTAATTTCACCAAAAATTGCTGGAATGCATTTTAAACGGAATTTTAAGGGACGACAGTGGACAAAAAGGTGGGCAAAAGGGAATATTTGTTGTTTTAAATGAGAAAAAGGAGTCACACCAAATCGTGAAATTTCATGCATTAGTATTGTAAAATACAATTCATCTGTTTGTCTACAGAGGTCGTTCTATAACCAAGGAACGACTTTATTTCAATCGAATGTTATATTTTGAACACTGTAGAACGTGAATCGAACCACAAATCTGCAGCTTAGCAGTACTTTGGCTCTGAATGTGGCAAATTGTATGAAGTCTTGTCCCGAGCATGTACAGCATGTGCACAGAGTATGACAATTGTTTTAGTCTGTCTGCCTGTCTGGCAGTCGAACGATATTGAAAATCATTCCAAACAGGAAACGTACTGTTTTTAGGGTTGTGAGATAGGACACAAACAATAGGCACGAAGAACCTAATGTGTTAAATTTGGTGGTGTAAAAGACTGCAACAATGGTGGTAAACTTTCAAAAAAACAATTCTACAGCCTTTAAAACTTTTTTTAAAAGCTTAATTATATACTTGAATGCTATAGAACACTAATTGCCTTGTTTTCCAAAAAAACACCAGTTTAGCAGTACTTGGACAAAACATTACACCATTTTACGCCATGTCGACCAACCAAATTTGTACATAGTAATTATCGGCATTCCACGTGATACATGCTTGGGAGCCTTGGTGATGTACGTTTCTGTCGACACTGTCGCTGATGACTCACCAACAAGCTATGAGGTCTGGCAGCTAAGGGGGGCGTGTAATATTGGGATTTTCATGTACTGCATGTGCTTCTTGTGAATGCCTCCAGTGGAGGAACTCAGGTAGGGTTTGAAACAGCAAAGGGTTTACCTTGTGTGGCTTTTCTTGGTTGCTTTGTGCAGCTTCCTTTGGCTGGAAGATCATGAGGGTTAATTTATTGAAATCCTATCCACATAGCTGGGGTAATTGAAGAGGCGAGAGTTGATTGGTTATTCACTCCAATTACGGGTGAGAGACATGATTGGGTGTTGGTATCTATACTATAAAAGTGAATTTGTATATTTGTTTGGTTGTTTCATATTATATATGCTTCAAAAACTAAAAAGAACTACGAAAACCAAATCAAACAAAATTTTGCATGTTGCCTTAAGTATGGTTTCTGTCAGGGTGGAATATCTGGGGGAGGGGGTTCAAGGTGAGGGGGATGACCCCAATTTTCTCCATGTAAATGTGTATCGTATATCATCCCCGGTGGTCGCCGGTATGACAGATCCTCTTTTTCTTATGTAAATAAAATTTCAACAATATTACTGTGATGTTGAAATCTGAGTGAAAATAATTCGAAATTTAAAAAATGTTTCATTTCACTCATTTTAAATGGAGGTTAAAACCAAATAATCCAACACAGACTTTCGCAGCGAAGCATAAGGGATTTTTGCTCGTGCTATGTACAGACATAATAAGTAAGGATGATTACGAAGGTGATAATAGCTATATCGATTTAAATAATAATTCAAAGTTTGGATATATGCCGATAATGATGCGCTATTATTTGAAACCACATATCCAGATCAGTCATGCAACTAATCATTTTGACATTATTCTCACGAAACATTCTGACTGATGAAAAAAAAACAATAAAGAAAGTTTAAACAACTTAACAAATGCAGGTTAAAACCAAAGCATTTGCAGCAAAGTGGAAGTGATTTTTTTTCCCCTCCCACTATGGATAAGCAGCAAGGTTGGCTGATGAAGATGGTGGCAGGATGGTCTTAGAGGTCCACACACTCGCCTATAAGCTGTCCAGCCTGGAGTTGAATCTTGTCGCAGCTTTAAACTGTCATGTCAGTGTTTCACATGTGAGGTGGGGCATCAATGTTTGTTCTCTATCCATTTCAAATTCTGAGTATCAAACAAGGAAGCAGCATGTGTCATTTTCAAAGTCTTTGGTATGACTCGGCTGGGGTTCACGCCAACCTCCCAGACTCAGAGCAGACACTCTGACCATTACTCGACCGAAGCCTTGGAACATTAATTTACTGATTTTTAGGATGGCCTAAAGGTATGCGTACTCACCTCTAAGCTGTCTAACCTGGGTTCGAATCTCGACCCAGCTATAAAATATCATCTCAGTGTTTCGCAGGCAAGGTGATTCATCAATACATGTGCCATCCTTCGGATGGACGTTAAATTGGGAGTCCCATTTGCCAGCGTTAGTTGGTGCAGGTTAAAGATCTCATGGCATCCTTCACGAAGTGCAGGCAAACTTTTGCTGGCACCCTGGCCAAATTAAAAATGCCTGCCTTCACATTTGTTGAATGTCTGGCCTGGCCATCCAGTTTTTCAATTACGAGCCAAATTTATGGTATATATATATATATATATATATATATATATATATATATATATATATATATATATATATATATATATATATATATATATATACATATATATATATATATATATATATACATATATATATATATACATATATATATATATACATATATATATATATATATATATATATATATATATATACATATATATATACATACGGTGTCGAATCAAGGCAGAGAACAAGCCTATTCATTTAGATTATGGATTCTAAATGAATTGGTTTGTTTTCTGCCTTTATTTAATACTTTCATTACCATCTTGTGCAACCTAAAATGTATTGGCATGTCTCTTCTGCACACTATTGATTGAATAACCTTGTTTGTTCCTATTTTATTGAAGTAGTAAAAGTAGATGAAAATGTGATTGCACAAAACTGGAGGCAAAAATTGACTATTTATCACTTTGCAAAATTATCTTTGCAAAATTCTAGCTCCATTCGAGCAAATACTAACGTGACATTATTTCTATATGCTGAATGTTTGAATTACGAAGACATAAAATGACACGGGGACGTATCTGTCGGGCAAGATGAAATGATAGCTTTTTTGTTTTGTTGCATGTTGAAAGAAAATAGGATAGCCATGATAGAAATATCTGGAAGGATTTTTAATATGTAATATGCAATGTACTGTATATGGATATAATGTGGATTAAATCAAGTAATGGACTCCATGTTGGATTTACAAAGGAACCCGATAAAGCTTTGTTCTTCATTGCACGGCCAGCTCCTGGTGGCCCCTGATGGCCAAAAGTGCGGCTCCTGGTCGGCAGCCGATAATACACAGATGTGAAAACACCCCATCATAATCCACCATAGATGCTATCAAATTGACCCAATGGTTTCAAATTAGTGTTCCAATTTGAAGCATAAAAGTAACATCACAGCATCAGTAGATGGCAGTGAGTGTACAAATAATTATGCTTGCAGCCCAGTTGACCACAACAAAGAACAGTATGTGGAGGCAGGGCTGTGTCGAGCAGGCACTGTGGCAGCTTTCACACTGATGTGGTGGTCTCCTTCTAAAAAATATATCAAAAGTGGTCCCCTTCTAAAAAATAGTGAAGATCATTGCTATAAAGTGTACTTTGTAGAGGACAATACTACCAATGAGTTTTGAGCAACATCCAGAAAAGTGTCATGCTCTCTTGGAAAAAGAGATAAAGTCAGTTCAAGCTTCCAAGGCAAGTGCTTGAGAGATTTGTGGGTCGATGTTCCTTCACTCAGAAGATGGCGATGAAGATACATGAGGTGCACAATCTTACATTTCCAGCACAGCACATTCATTGGAACTTTGGCAATTTTCATTTGATGAGGTATTTTTAAGGGAGTTAACAAATAATCAAGCTTGACATGCTTATAATGAAGATTTGTTTGGCTGCTTTGGTATGATGATTTTCTTTTTCTGACAACCCCATTTGAATGCTTTTATGGAATTAGATTTTTGAGTTGTTTAAATGAGCAGTAAAATGAAGATTTGAATTATATATTATCTAATTATCTTATACCAGTAATAATAATAACACGAACACAGTTGTTTATTAATCTTAAAAGAAACTGAATAAAACTTAAATCAGTCTCATTGACACTTTAAATTCAGGACTATTTTGTACAGTGTAAAACAAAAATAGGACCACTGGACCTGTAGCTTATCCGGGCCCTGGCTGATTGTTGTAACCCAAATTTGGTAGCATTCTTATGGGTGGAACTGGAGAAGAAGATTTAAAAAGGAATTAATGCGATTTCCCCAAAAATTTACGAAGTCGGCCATTTCGAAACACTTCCGGTCATGTGGTGTGCATGACTTCCACAATATAATGAACATCCCTACCCTACCATAATGTTGCAACCCAAATTTGTTAGCATTCTGACAGGTAGGTCAAGTGAAGGAATTTGTGTGACCACCATTTGACACACTTCTGGTCACGTGATCAGCATGGCCTCGCAATTTAACATCAGAACTCTATCCCAACATTGTAACCCAAATTTGATAGTATTCTCTCTGGTAGGTCTCGAGAAGATTTTTGAAGGAATTTACACAATTTTCCAAAAAAACTTGACGAAGTCGGCCATTTTGACACACTTCTGGTCACATGATCGGAATGATTTTGGCAATTTAACATCCCTATCCTGGCCTAATGTTGCAACCCAAATTTGATAGCATTCTGACTGATGGGTGTGGAGAAGATTTTTGAAGAAATTTACTAAGTCGGCCATTTTCACCGATTAAAGTCAGGTGACTAGAACCGGCTTTACAATTCCTGTTACCAGTCAGGAGACGAATGTTGCTGCAAAATTTCAGCCAGATCGGCCCAGCAGTCTGGCTGGAGAAGTCGAAAAAAACCAGACAGACAGGCAGACAGACAAACAGACAGAGATGGCATGCGATGACAACAATACCTCATCAAGAATGGAAATCCCAGATAAGCGAAAAATATGCATTAATACTCACATGACAAGGAAGTACCTTTTGAAAAGTTTGGATATATATATATATATATATATATATATATATATATATATATATATATATATATATATATGAGCCTGGTGTTGGCGCAGTGGTAAGGGCAGCAGCTTGGGATCCAAAAGGTCCTGAGTTCAAGCCCCGTTGGGCCACTGAATTAATACACCAGGGGGTTGACTCAGCCTGTCATCCTTCCGAGGTCGGCGAAATGAGTACCAGTATACTGGGCCGGTGTATACCCCAGTTAAAATAGGTGTACCATATCCCTGTGTCGTAAGAGGCGACCATGGTTGCGTCAGGAAAGGCATCCGGCGTAAAACATGTGCCAAATCACTATGCGGATCATACGGATGATCCGCTGTGGCGACCCCTAACGGGAGCAGCCAAAAGAAGAAGAAGATATATATATATATATATATATATATATATATATATATATATATATATATATATATATATATATATATACGATACTAAAAAAATAGAATATGTTTGTATGTATGTTTGTGTGTGTTTGTTCGTCCTTTATAGGCGGCCGAACCGTTGGATGGAATGAGATGAAACTTGGCATAAGTGATCCTTGGAACATGAGAACGGACATGGGGGGGGGGGGTGTCAAGTTGAAGGTCAAAGGTCATGGGGTCAAGGGGTCAAGGTCACCGGGTAACTTCAATTTCTCAATTTCATCCGATCGAGATGGGACCAACGCCATTCGACAGATAATCAAAATTAATACTGAAGGACCAATTTCGTGCCCCATCTGCGACGGGGTTTTGGCTCGTATATTACTCATAAAAAGGCAGTGTGTGTGTGTGTGTGTGTGTGTGTGTGTGTGTGTGTCAGTGTGTGTGTGTGTGTGTCTGTGTGTGTGTGTGTCTGTGTGTCTGTGTGTGTGTGTGTGTGTGTGTGTGTCTGTGTCAGTCTGTGTGTGTCTGTGTGTGTGTGTGTGTGTCTATGTGTGTGTGTGTGTCAGTGTGTGTGTGTGTCAGTGTGTGTGTGTGTCAGTGTGTGTGTGTGTCAGTGTGTGTGTGTGTGTGTGTGTGTGTGTGTCAGTGTGTGTGTGTGTGTCAGTGTGTGTGTGTGTCAGTGTGTGTGTGTCAGTGTGTGTGTGTGTGTCTCCTCCATAACTCCAAAACTTTAAAACCTAGCAGCCTGAAGTTTTGCATGCACACTAAGAAAACTCTGAGGAAGTGCAAGAGTGAAAATTTGGTGTTTGGGTTAATTAAAACACCCCTTTTGAAGATAATTAATGGCCTTATTTAATTATATCCTTCATCAGGCACATCCTCGGCCATCTCACTCTCGGGGTCTGAAAGCGTTTCCTTGGTTACCTCGCTGGGGTCTGAAGCCGCCATGTTTTTTGGCCTGCTCAACCATGCCTTGACTTGGAACAGGCCGCAACGATTTCTTAATGATAAACTTGTTGTTTTCACTTTCCTCACTCATATTATCGAATGTCCGTTCATCAGAGCTACGAATCGCTCGGGAGACGTCGGCGTTCACGGCTTGACATTTCGGGCGTCTCCAGGATGTGTGTGGTGAAATTAAAGGAGCAGAAGAAGACGCGTGTGAAGCAATGACTGACAAACTGCTCTGACGAAAGGACGGTCCCCCGGGCCTTGTCGTTAACTGGAGTAGTCCACTGCGGCTTCAACGGTGAGAGTTGAGAGTAGAGTATACCTCGTTCTGTGTGTTTGCTGGTTAATTATCATTATACTTCGCTGTCATCGATTGTTGATGTACCTTTTTATTTGTGTTTGTAGAGATGGCTTCGATCAAGCGAATTAAAGCCCAATTCAAACCGAAGGCCTCTCTCTTTCTCTTTCTCTTTCTCTTTCTCTTTCTCTTTCTCTTTCTCTTTCTCTTTCTCTTTCTCTTTCTCTTTCTCTCTCATTCATTTCAATGTGTACGTTTAATGTGTTGCTAATCTCGTGCCAAACTAACCGTTTCAAACAAAGTGCTTGCTTGAGTGCTTAAGCCACTTGGCGTGCGCTATCCGAACTGATCGCTTGTTCGTTTTGGTAAAAGTTCCCGTGCTGTCAAGGGAACATGGATTAGACAGACGTACGTTTCCGCCGGTGTTGGGCCCTGCGGTGCCATGCGGTCGGTGTCTTGGGAGATGTCTCATCCGCTGAAAATGTGCAATTTAATTTTTACAGGACATCGTGTTTTTTAACCTTTAGTGCGATCTTCTAATATAATCCTCCCTTCACTTTGACATCGATACAAATATTAAAACAATAAGGTCCGTCCGACCAGGTGTTTGCCGTGATCTGGTTGTGAAGGCAGAGAGTATTGATCGACATTTTGTGTTTTGTGACTTGATACATGTTTTAATTGAATTTCGCTAATTTCCCACTTCAATTCCTCTTTCAAAGAACTTTGTTTAAAGGTAAATCTTTGTGTTTGTAGTTTTTCTGTATTTTATGCGTGTGTATGTATATAAACTGTATTACCATAATGTGTGTACGTGTACACGTGTGTACGTGCAAGTTGCTGCTCTTGCCTGCTATCTCCACATGTGGGTGGGTTTCAGGAGGTAAAACAGAGACCTGCCAGGTCTCAAAGTCTGTGTGTGTGTGTGTGTGTGTGTGTGTGTGTGTGTGTGTATGTGTGTGTGTGTGTGTGTGTGTGTGTGTGTGTGTGTGTGTGTGTGTGTGTGTGTGTGTGTGTGTGTGTGTGTGTGTGTGTGTGTGTGTGTGTGTGTGTGTGTGTGTGTGTGTGTGTGTGTGTGCAGATGGAGTTCTCCCAGGGCGGGCTCAAAGTATCCACCTTCATTTCGGTAAGGGGTCACGATTCATGGACCAAGCTGTGAAGTTTTCTGTTTTCAAAGTTTTGTGCTGAGGGCTCTCTTCAGGATCGTTACTGAGCCCTGGACGGCTTCCAACTGTAGTTCGTTTGTCATGGTGTTCCCAGGGATGGTTTTTAATATCTCAGTGAGGTTCTTCTTCATCATTCCCATGAAGTTATTTGTCATCACTGGAACAACTTTGGCATTCTTCAGCTTCCAGGATCTTTTCACTTCATGCTTGAGGTCTTGATATTTGGTCATTTTCTTGATTTCTACATCGTTAGTCCAAAATCACCGATATTAACACCTCATTTAGCAATGCCTTCTTCTCTTCGTTTTTGCACATAAGTTTGATATCTGGACGCAATGCTTTGTTTTCGATGTTCACGCCTGATGGGATCATAAGGTCTGACGTGAGCGGTACTTCAATGTTTCAATTTTTTTTATTTTTTTCACTTTTCCACAAAATTCCTGGAACTGCAATATCAAAGTTTTTTGCAGAAGTGCCAGTGGATTACTTTATAAACTCTGTTGTGTTGTGTGTACAGCTGTTCTGACACGTTTTTTTTTTTATTTTTTGTGTTCGGTCATTAAGCATCACATATCATTCTCCTTGTTAACCCACCTCCACCCCTCACCTGTCTTTTTTTTTCCTCTTCTCCCCCACCCTTTTCTCTCACTCTGTCCCCTCCTCACTCCCACCTCCTCATAAAATGCATCACTCTCCTCCCACACCTCTGTCACTCTCTCGCTGTCTCTGCCTGTGTGTGTGTGTGTGTGTGTGTGTGTGTGTGTGTGTGTGTGTGTGTGTGTGTGTGTGTGTGTGTGTGTGTGTGTGTCTCTCATGCACCCCTCCCTCCCGCAGTGAATAGCAACTTTTGGTGAGGTGTCTACCTCATCCCTAACTCCTCTTTCTTTATCCTCTCTGCCTCCCCTTCCCCCTCTCACCCGACACCTGCCTCCTCTCTCTCTCTCTTTCTCCCTCGCTCTTTCTCCCCCACTTTATTGACCTGTAAGTGAAGCGACGGATTGTATTTGTTCATGTATATATGTATATATATATATATATATATATATATATATATGTATATATATGTATATATATATATATATATATATATATATATATATATATATATATATATATATATATATATATCAGAGACACCTCCTGACTAATGATGAGCTTCGCCACGGATAATGTCTCACAGGGTAAAACTGCATAATCTGCAAAGAGCAACAATCCGTCTGCCACCCACACAATTGTTCCTGCTAATGCAAACCATTCAACCAGAAGGCATGTGAAGTGGTGTAGGCCGATGTCCAAGGGAGTGGTCTTCACTCTCCATTTGTTTTGATATATATATATATATGTATATATATATATATATATATATATATATATATATATATATATATATATATATATATATATATATCCACACGCAAAGCCTGGTGTTGGCGCAGTGGTTAGGGCAGTGGCTTGGGACCCAAAAGGTCCTGAGTTCAAGCCCCGTTGGGACACTGAATTAATATATATATATATATATATATATATATATATATATATATATATATATATATATATATATATATATATATATATACCAAGTCGAAAACACCAGGGGGTTGACTCAGCCTGCCATCCTTCCGAGGTCAGCGAAATGAGTACCAGTTGTACTGGGCCCGGTGTATGCCCTGGTTAAAATAGGTGTACCATATCCCTGTGTGTCGTAAGAGGCGACCAGGGTTGCGTCAGGAAGGGCATCCGGCATAAAAACCTATGCCAAATCATTATGCGGACAACAAAACGAATTTCCATACCGGATCGGTCGAGGCCCGGGTTACCAACGACCGCCACCGGTACCGGTGGTCAGCAGGGTACCAGTGGAAATTGTGCTACTGCTGGGCGAAGGAGGAGAAGGAGACGGGGAAGGCGAGTCCGGAGGCAGTGGGAGAGGGGGAAGGGTAGAAGTGTGGAGGTGAGAGTTGGAACTCTGAATGCTGGGACGATGACTGGCAAAGGGCGAGAGTTGGCTGATATGATGGAGAGAAGAAAGGTGGACATACTGTGTGTGCAAGAGACCAAGTGGATGGGGTGTAAGTCTAGGAGCATTGGAGGTGGTTTCAAACTGTTCTACCATGGTGTGGATGGGAGGAGAAATGGTGTCGGGATAATCCTGAAGGAAGATTATGTCAAGAGGGTATTGGAGGTGAGTAGAGTGTCTGACCGAGTGATGAGTGTGAAGTTGGAAATTGAAGGGGTGATGATGAATGTCATCAGTGCATATGCCCCACATATGGGGTGTGAGATGGAGTATAAAGAAGATTTCTGGAGTGAGTTAGATGAAGTGGTAGAGAGTGTATCCAAGGATCAAAGAGTGGTGATTGGAGCAAATTTCAATGGGCATGTTGGGGAAGGGAATAAAGAGGATGAGGAGGTGATGGGTAGGTACGGTCTCAACAAGAGAAATGTGGAAGGGCAAATGGTGGTAGAGTTTGCAAAAAGAATGGAAATGGCAGTGGTGAATACGTATTTCAAGAAGAAGGAGGAACACAGGGTGACATACAAGAGTGGAGGAAAGTGCACACAGGTGGATTACATCTTAAGCAGGAGATGCAACCTGAAAGAGATTAGTGACTGTAAGGTGTTGGCAGGGGAGAGTGTAGCTCGACAGCATCGATTGGTGGTCTGTAGGATGACTTTAGAGGTGAGGTTGAGGAAGAGAGTGAGGGCTGAACCAAGGACCAGATGGTGGAAGCTGAATGAGGACGACTGTTGCATGAAATTTAGGGAGGTGAGACAGGCGTTGGATGGTGGTAAAGATGGGTGGGATGATTGGGCACCGACAGCAGAAGTTGTGAGGGAGATAGCTCGGAAGGTACTTGGTGTGATATCTGGACAGAGGAAGGAAGATAAGGAGACTTGGTGGTGGAATGAGGAAGTACAGGAAAGTATAAGGAAGAAGGGGTTGGCGAAAAAGAAGTGGGATAGCCAGAGAGATGAAGAAAGTAGGCAGGAGTGCAAGGAGTGGCGGCGAAAGGCAAAAAGAGAGGTGGCAAAGGCCAAGGAAAAGGCATATGACGAGCTGTATGAGAAGTTGGATACAAAAGAAGGGGAAAAGGATTTATACCGATTGGCAAGACAGAGGGACCGAGCTGGGAAGGATGTGCTGCAGGTTAGGGTGATAAAGGACGCAAATGGGAATGTGCTGACGAGCGAGGAGAGTGTGTTGAGAAGGTGGATGGAGTACTTTGAGGAGCTGATGAATGAAGAAAATGAGAGAGAGAGAAGGTTGGAAGAGGTGGAGATCGTGAATCTGGAAGTGGGGTGGATCAGTAAGGATGAAGTGAGGACTGCTATGAAGAAGATGAAAAGTGGAAAGGCGGTTGGCCCAGATGGTATACCAGTGGAGGCATGGAAGTGCTTAGGAGAGATGGCAGTGGGGTTGTTAACCAGATTGTTTAATAAAGTCTTGGAAAGTGAGAGGATGCCGGAGGAGTGGAGATTAAGTGTACTGGTTCCGATTTTCAAGAATAAGGGTGATATGCAGAGCTGTGGAAATTATAGAGGGATAAAGTTGTTAAGCCACACCATGAAGTTGTGGGAAAGAGTCGTTGAAGCTAGGTTGAGAGGAGAGTTGACGATCTGTGAGCAGCAATATGGGTTTATGCCAGGAAAGAGCACCACTGATGCAATGTTTGCTTTGAGAATGTTGATGGAGAAGTATAGGGAAGGCCAGAAGGAGTTCCATTGTGTGTTTGTGGATTTAGAGAAAGCTTATGATAGGGTGCCAAGAGAGGAATTGTGGCATTGTATGAGGAAGTCGGGAGTGGTTGAGAAGTATGTGAGGATCGTGCAGGATATGTATGAGGACAGTGTGACAGCGGTGAGGTCTGCGGTAGGAATGACGGATCGGTTTAAGGTAAAAGTGGGATTGCACCAAGGATCGACTCTGAGCCCTTTCCTGTTTGCAATGGTGATGGACAGGTTGACGAACGAGATCAGACTGGAGTCCCCATGGACTATGATGTTCGCGGATGACATCATGATCTGTAGGGAGAGTAGGGAGCAGGCTGAGGCGAGCCGCGAGCGGTGGAGGTACGCACTGGAGAGAAGGGGAATGATAGTCAGTCGGAATAAGATGGAGTACATGTGCGTAAATGAGAGGGAGGGTGGTGGTATGGTGCGGTTGCAAGGAGTTGAGGTGGGGAAGGTGGATTGGTTTAAATACTTGGGATCAACTGTCCAAAGTAATGGAGAGTGTGGGAGAGAAGTGAAAAAACGAGTGCAGGCAGGATGGAGTGGGTGGAGAAGAGTTGCAGGAGTGATTTGTGACAGAAGGGTAGCTGCAAGAGTGAAGGGGAAAGTATATAAGACGGTAGTGAGACCAGCTATGTTGTATGGTTTGGAAGCGGTGGCACTAACAAAAAGACAGGAAGCAGAGCTGGAGGTGGCAGAGTTAAAGATGCTGCGATTCTCGTTGGGAGTGACTAGGATGGATAGGATAAGAAATTAGTATATTCGAGGGACAGTGCAGGTAGGACGGTTTGGAGACAAAGTGAGAGAGGCGAGATTGAGATGGTTTGGACATGTGCACAGGAGGGAAGCGGAGTATATCGGGAGAAGGATGTTGAAGATGGAGCCGCCAGGCAGAAGGAGAAGAGGAAGGCCAAAGAAGGTTCATGGATACGGTGAGGGCGGACATGCGGGTGGTTGGAGTGTCAATGGAAGATGTGGAGGATAGAGCGAAATGGAGACGGTTGATCCGCTGTAGCGACCCCTAACGGGAGCAAGCCGAAAGAGGAAGAAGAAGACATCCACACGCAGGCATTTTTATGGTGCAAAATCACCCCAAGGCAATTTGATATTATTGAGCACTCTGTTTCGACCATTTTGTTGACAAAGAAAATAGGAAAATGACGGAATTAACTCACGTGATTGCAAGAAGTGTTTCTGGTCATGCTTCGTTCCATAGTGCAAGGACCAGAAAACACTGGTTTATTCATAATGAGATACAGTATATATATATATATATATATATATATATATATATATATATATATATATATATATATATATATATATATATATTGGAGTTAAGATGTTTTCCCAAAGGATCATCTGTTTATTACACACACAAATCATTTGCGACTCTCTCTCACCTTCCCCAACCCCACCTGCCACAACCTCCAATTCCTTTATCTCCTTTATCTTCTCCCCCACACTAACCCGAAAACATACCCTCCATTGGCTTTCTTATTCTCACCTCCAATCTTCTGCAATTTCGAAAAAATAATTCAATCTCGCAGTCCCACAACACCGGTGTGCATTTAATAAATCCGTGGGAATTTCTCGTATTTCACTGCCTTCTTGCAACATAATTCAGTGATTCTTCCCTGTTATGGAAAAGTGGATGGTTTAAAGCAAGTTGATGATAACGAACATTCAAGTCGAAAAAGGTAATCCAGGGGTGATACCAACAAACATCGATTGAGTGAACTCGTGGTTTCATGCAGGAATACTCTTGTGACCGTTTTTTTTTTTTGCTGAAGAACTGTGTGTTCCCATTGGGAGTGTTGAAAGTATATTTGAGCAATATCTGCGTTTTGATAAACCTATAAAAAAAATAACCTTCACAACAATCGAACAACCAACCTGTAGTATATATATTTTTAAAGCAAACATTGTCCTTATTTGGATTTACACCTGACAGTCTGACACTGTCGAGAAAAGGAATATTCTCAGCTCTTTAATTTTAAAACAAAGATCCTGTTGCAACAAAGCTTTTAAATCCGTGGTTGTTGGTTTGAATCTATAATTTGTCTCCACTTGCCGGTCGAGCTTTGACGGACCAATTACCGTTATATAAAAGGTGCACAATGCCAACACATCTCCAAAGCAGCCTGCACACTCTGGACAACATGTGAGCTCTTGCTTTCAAGGTCTCATCTCGATGTATACAATAGAGTACTATGGTTGAGATTCAAAACAGAAGGTACCACCGACCTCGATAGCTGCCCGGCAGACAAGAGTCACGTTCACTGTTTCAACCACTGAGTGATCTTCATCTGTGACTCTGCATGAATTCAGTACTCTGCAAAAGAAGGCATTATTTATGTGGTCGCAAAATTTACATATTACAATGATGTTATGCTCATAGATTGTTTGAAACATAATCCGTTTTTTGAGTATGAAGATGGAACCATACTTTCTCGAACACAATCCCTCCTTTTTCCACCTGTAAGTTGAACGTTCTAAACCGAAGAGCTCAGAGACTGATTTTGAGTACTTAGGCCTTCTGACCAACTGTGCAATTTTTGATATTCCATCATCACGATATGGATCAGGCATAGGTCGCCATCATCCTTGATTTAAATATAAATATTATGCTGCAGCATCAGAATGTTGCATTGGATGGACTTGTATCTTGAGCAGTATATTTAATATCACACTTTACAATCGGTAATGAAGTATTTTTCACAAGCAAGTGCATACCATAATGTTACATGCATCACACATAGTGAATAGCATATGGGTGTATCGCGAGGATTGCTCAGGAGGAGTTTTGAAACAAATGGGTGGATAACTAGGATTGCTAAGGAAGAGTTTTGAAACTTGTGGGTGTACAGCTAGGATTGCTCAGAAGGAGTTTTGAAACATGTCGGTGTTTAGTTTGGATTGCTCAGGAACAGTTTTGAAATATATGGGTCTATAACTAGGATTGTTCAGGAAGAGTTTTGAAACATGTCGGTGGACAGCTGCGATTGCTCAGGAAGAGTTTTGAAACTTGTGGGTGTACAGCGAGGATTGCTCAGGAAGGGTTTTGAAATGTATGGGTGTACAGCTAGGATTGCTCAGGAAGAGTTTTTGCAACATGTGTGTGTACAGCTAGGATTGCTCAGGAAGGGTTTTGACCCTCTCAATTTTGTGACTGAGAAAATGTGCAGGGCAACCCAACCACTGAATCTTTCTTACATATTCCATGAAAAGCTGAATCAACATCAAAAGTGTGTGTGTGTGTGTGTGTGTGTGAAGTCTAGGCTCATGGAAGAACAGAAAGGCTAATGATTGAAGGAAGAAAGCAAACATACATTTAGTTGGACAAAATGTGGACATAACAAGCAACGGAATGAATGAATCATTAATGAAAGAAGAGGGGAAGAATATCTCATTTCATTTTCCTTCTCTACTATGAACATTTCTACCTTCAGGTGAATAGATACTGGTAATAAAACTGAAAAAAGACATTACATATATTTGGAAAAAAGTCTTCTGTGAAAATCTCTTGAAATTGCTGGTATAGTGCTACAGGATCTCTCGGTCTGTTGGTTGCTCAGCTCTGAAGTTCATGGACTGACAGAACTGACAAATAATATTCATCTCACCACAGTTGTGGTGTTATAATTGATTTTCCATGAAACACCATATTATCAACTGGTTGCTCGTGTCTTCTGTTGCCTCTTGCTCTTGCCATTGCTTCTGCATTCAACAACTGCCTCCATCCTGTCAGCGTCCTCTTGTTTCTCATTCTCCACTATTACCACTCTCCTTTGTCTAATGTCTCTTTTCGGCCTGTCAGTATCTTCTTGGCTTTAGTTCTCGTGGCACTCTCTCCTGTATATCACCTGTGAGGCTCATCTCGCAGCGACTTGGTTTTGATCCTGACTGGCTCTTTGTGTTTGCTTCTTCTCTTCCACTAATTGCTTTCTTCTCTCAGCAGAGCTTTCCCTCATTGCCTGAAATAAATAATTTTTAGAATTTTAGTGTGACCGACAGACACAAAGATAAACACTATGTTTTATATCGGTAGAAAATAGTGTGAATCCGAAAGCCTAAGAATGTTTTTTTCAAGTATGAACATATTGATGTTTGTAAAAATAAAAAAAACCTCACAAAACATTCTAGAAACATGCTGTTATAAAAATACCGTTTATATGGTTATCAACATATTTGTGTTTGAAATATCTTAGGACGCCAATGATTACTCATAGGCTAATTGATGGATTTTTTTCAATATATTTTGAGGTAGGCCTATTTCATACAGGAATTTGTCATAATTATTTCACCAGTTAAAAACCACATTTGTATGGTTAACAACATATTTGTTCTTGAAAAGAAAAACATTCTATAAACATGGCATCTTGCAACCTGTAAGCTTGCTGTGTAGACAAACCAAGATTTGCATAACTTCTGCAGGTGGCAAAATTGTTTCTTGTTCTTCCCTATATACAACAAACTCCACAAGAAGTGACTGATTGTGAAATTAGGGATCTGATGAAAAAGGGAGCTGAATATAGGGAACCAGTAACTCAACTTTGGAGCTGAATTAGGTCTTCAATTGTGGATTCTGTCTTTAGTTTTGTTAACAAAATGTGCACAAAGTTTAAGTGAACTGTAAACAGTTTTAATGGAGTTGTGGAAGTACTGAATAATAGGATTAAGTTTTTTTTGTAGTCAGGGCTTGCTTTCACTGAGTTGGTCTAAACCAGTGTTGAACAAGCCGAGTGTTGGTAAAAACATTCGGGATATCCATGATAGCTACATAATAGTTCCAGTGGATAAGGTTGCTAATTTTGTTGTGGCTTATAACCCGTTTTATGCAGAGGTTTTATTAAGAGAGTTAGGCATTGCTACGGCTACTTTCACTAGCATAGGAAATAGCACATATGTTCCTTGTCATAAGTCACTCCAAGATATTATCTCTGAGCATCAGGAAATTTTAGTTAATAATTTCAGTATTAATTGTAAAGAGGTAAATCTTTGTATTTCTCAGCTTTTCTGGATCCCTAAGCTTCATAAGAACCCATACAAGTATGGGTTTATAGCAGGTGCCAGGCAGTGTTCCACCAAACAGTTATCGGTTATAGTTAACTTTGGTTTACAAGTTGTGAGGGAACAGTTCAGGAAATATTGGTTAGCAATTGAAGAATTCTGGTATTAACACTTTCTGGAGCATTCATTCTTCTTTAGAGTTCTCAGATGGGATTAAATGTCTCAATATCAAGTCAGTTGAAGTTTTTGATTTTTCAAATTTATATACAAATTTGGATGTAGTACTGGTGAGGGATTCATTCTTCAAAGTGATTGACGAGGTTTTTTTTAACTCATTTAATAAGTTTTTATGTATCAGCTTTGATAGAGCATTATTTTCTAAAAGGAAATCCTCAAGTTTTCATTGTTTTGATAAGCAGAAGTTTCAGGATGCTGTTAATTTTATTTTATTTTATAGTTTTGTGTCTTTTTGGGGATAATGTTTCAACAGGTTAAAGGTATTCCCATGGGTGGGAATGGCAGCCCCCTACGAGCAGACATTTTTCTTATTTTCTGTGAATTTTCATTCATGCAGAAACTGATGAAGGATAAAAAAAAATGATAATTAGCTAAAATATTATTTCATACATGTTGTTATGTAGATGATATTTATGTGGTTAACTATAATTTTTTTCATAGGCAGCTTCACAAGATTTATCCAGATAGCCTGATTGCAAACAGGAGTGGTAATGATTGTGCAGTTGCTGCATATCTGGATGGACAGAATGGCTTTAGGACATGTGCATATCATAAGGTTGATGATTTCAGTTTCTCTGTAGTCTCCCACCTTTTCGAGTAGCAGTATACCAAGTAAAATGGGTTACAACGTCTTTTCATCTCGGAGACAAAATTTGCAAGAATTTGTTCAGTAAAGGATGATTTTGTGGAACGTGCTGAGAAGGTTTTTTTTTCCATCATGTTAAACAGAGGATATTTGGCTGATTGTTTGAAAAGATCTTGTGAGAATGTCTTTTGACTTCCTCGCCTTTTATTTAAGTTTGGTTGGTTTTCATGTAAACAAGTTCCTATTGCAATGCATTTGATGTAATAATAATGAATTAATATTTTTAGTGAGGTAAATTCTTTAATTAATATCATTGGCTCAACATATCGAAATCCATATCGATATATATATATATATATATATATATATATATATATATATATATATATATATATATATATATATATACATAATGGAGGTATTTAGACAAAAATAAAATAAATAAATATCATTTATAAAATACAATATAAATAAGCATGAATATAATTCATTGGTGGTTGCTAAGATATGCAGAGCAGCATTTTAAAATTGGTTGTTAATGACAGTTTGAGTTCATGGTTGGATGAAGGTGCAATATAATGGACATGTCTGCAAGGTAAAATGTTTATTGCTTAATATAATATCATATAAAGTGGTGTATGATTAAAGTTATTCATATTTAGTAATACTTGAAATAAAAGTAATAATTATGTAAGTTTGAATGAGAACATAGCATTGTTGTGTTGACTGATGTCCAGACACAACTTTGAGGTTGTGGGTCCATCCATTAATGTTGAGTAATCTACTGATGTGGACCTGTGACCGAAGTTGTGAATCTGAATCCATTTGGAGAGGTTCTGGGCTGAAAGGATCGAAACCTCGATGAAAAACTGTGCCCACATGATGATCTGGGCAGTTGGGAAATCAGTCATTTGCTTATAAGTTAAGGTTATAACTTCAAATATAACCTCTCCTGTCACAGTCAACATGTGGCCCTCATTGGAATTCTCTCATCCCCTCTTCCTGTCTCGGCTGGAGTTCCTCGAGGTAGTGTTCTGGGCCCAGTGATTTTTCTCGTTTTCAATGATCTCTCCTACTCTCTGGAAAATCCTCTTTATCTCTTTGCTGATGACTCCACCCTCTGCCGAACGATCTGTCATCCCTCAGATCAGCATGCAGTAACCTGTTCACTCTCTGCAGTTCTGGATAAAACCACAAGTTGGCCCAAAATGTGGAACATGTCTTTCAATCCTGAGAAATCTCACACTCTCACTATGTCTCTCTGAAAGGACAATCTGGTACCCCCCCCCTGCCCCAATCTACTTTCTCAATCTGCCATGATCTTTCCTAGGAAAGCCACATCTCCAAGCTGGCCTCCAAAGCCAGTCACTAATTGGGCATCCTCCGGTCATGCAAAATCCTTCCTTGGCATACCTGAGCTCCTGACCATGAACCAAAGCTTTCATCCACAGCCTGATGGAGTACTGATCTCCCTCTGGATTGGTGCTCCCACCTCTCACCTTTCTCGGCTTCACTCTGTGGTAATCAAGGCATTTGAGATTATTGGTATCTCCCCTGAGGAGGCTGAGGCTTTGGGTCTCTCACTCTCTCACTGCAGGCAGGTTGGTTGTCTTTCTGTCTTCTCCTGTCTCCTCTCCAGCCTCGCCTCCCCCTCCCCCACTCTGTCTGACTCTGACATCTGTCCCGCCCATATTTCTGCAGGGCCCTCAAGGTCCGCCAGCAACCCCCTTCTGGGTAAACGACCAAAATCAAGAACCACTGCTCACCTTAATGCTTTAATTCCTCTTTTTCCCCACCTTTGGAACAAAATCCCACATACTCTTCAATCCCACTCTTCCCTCCAGGTCTTCAAAATATCTGTTCACCACCATCTCTTGTCATCCCCCATCCAAAACTAGGATGTTTTCTACCCCCGTTAATCCACCTAAACGCACCTCCTTCATATTCCCTGCTTTCCTTCCTGAAAGTCCCTGTAGTGTCCATCTTGTTTGCCCCCTGTACCCCACCCCATCCATCTCCCTTCCACAGATCTCCTCACATGTCTATTCCCCACTGTTTTGTGCTTCCCATTCCCATCTGTCTTGTCTCCTGCTCCCCTTGTTATATGCTGTGTGTTAGCTCTTATACAAGCCTTGACATTGTAATAAAATAAAATAAAAAAGCTTTTTTAAGTACTTCCGAGTGTGTGTGTGTGTGTGTGTGTGTGTGTGTGTGTGTGTGTGTGTGTGTGTGTGTGTGTGTGTGTGTGTGTGTATGTATGTGTGTGTGTGTGTGTGTGTGTGTGTGTGTGTGTGTGTGTGTGTGTGTGTGTGTGTGTGTGTGTGTGTGTGTGTGTGTGTGTGTGTGTGTGTTATGTCTGGCTTCCTTCTTGGGACTAGGGTGAACTGGTCTTTATTTTGATTTCAGTGATATTCAGAATCATGATGACTGAAAAACTGAATCTTGTTGAACCTGACCATTGTAAATGTGGATTCTCATTGTTGTTTTGGTGAAATTGTTTTTGATTCTAGACTGGAAATACTTAATTTCGCTGTTAAAATATGTCTTGAAGTACATCTTAATATCAGTTTGGAATACTGAGTGACCATTATTAGTTTGAGTTCAGTCTAATTGTGAATAATATTTTTCTTCCATCTCCTTTGCTACTATTATAAGATTTATAGCCACCAGATCAGCTCTCCATTTGGGTTATATTTTTAAAGATTTCTTCTGGTCAGGGGAGCTCTGCCCCCACCAGGGCATCACCCTTGACCTGACCAGGGCCTGTGGCACCCGGATCCTGTTACAAAATATTTTCACTCCTTCAAGCAGGTTTGGGTTGACAGCTATGAGGGTAGATATATGCACAATATACACATCTTGACGTGTGATCATACGTATGTTATACATGATATATTTATTATACGTACGAGCACAAACTGGCAATGAAGGTTGGGATCAAGTGACATCAAAATTGTGTGTGTAGTTTTGGAGAAGAGAACAAATACCTCTTTGAGGGGTCAACCATCCTCACCTCCCCCCAAAGACCCCTTGAATTACTGCAGATTTTGATGCAATCAATAGACCTTCTGAAGCTTGTGGCGAAGTTTTATCGAAATCATGTTTGGTTCAAGCGAAAATGACTGGTGTGTTTATGGACTGACTGACTGACTCACTCACTTATGGATACTGCTCGATCACATAAGCTCACCGGACTAAAGTCCAGGTGTGCTAAAAATAACCCAGATTACGTGTATGAAGCAAAAGCATACAGTACCTATTGAAAGTCTACACCCACTTTCAAATTTTTCACCTTTTGTTGCCTTATCGCCTGGAATTAAATTCCAATAAATCAGACTTTTTCCACCTTTATTTACACATCGTAACCCACAACATCAAAATGAAAAACAAATTCTACAAATTTTTGAAAATTAATTAAAAATACAAAACTAGAATATTTTGGTTGGATAAGTGTCCACCCCCCTTATCATAGCAATTGTAAATTAGCTCAGGTGCAACCAATCACCTTCAAAATCACATGCCAAGTTCATTGACCTCCACCTGTGTTAAACTGTAGTGATTCTGATTATTTCAAAATAAAATCAGCTGTTCCTGGAGGTTTCCTCTGCTGGGTAGTACATTTCACAGCAAAGACTCAACAATGAGCACCAAGGAGCTTTCAAAAGACCTCTGGGATAAAGTTGTGGAAAGCCACAGATCAGTGGATGGGTATAAAATATTATAAAGGCCTTGAGTTTCCCTTGGAGCACAGTCAAGACAATCATTAAGAAATGGAAGGTGTATGGTACCACCAAGACCCTGCCTAGATCAGGCCATCCCTCCAAAATGGATGACCAAGCAAGGAGAAGCCTGATCAGAGAGGCCACCAAGAAGCCAATAGCAACTTTGAAAGAGCTACACACATTTATGGCAAAGTCTGGTCACTGTATGCACGTGACAACAATATCCCAAGCATTCCACAAGTCTGGCCTGTACAGTGGGGTGGCAAGAAGGAAGCCATCACTCAAAAAAGTCCACCTTGAGTCCTGTTTGAGGTATGCAAAAAACCACTCTGAATATTCTGAAGCCATGTGGCAAAATGTTTTGTGGTCTGACAAAACCAAGATGGAACGTTTTGGTCTAAATGCAAAACTTTACATTTGGCACAAACCCAACACAGCACATCACCCAAAGAACACCATCCCTACTGTGAAGCATGGTGGTGGCAGCATCATGTATGAGGGTGTTTCTCATCAGCAGGGATTGTGTCACTTGTCAGGATAGAAGGCAAAATGGATGGAGTAAATTACAGAAAAATCCCAGAGAAAAACCTGCTGCCCTCTGCAAGAAAGCTGAATTGGGATGGAAGTTCACCTTTCGGCATGACAACAACCCGAAGCACACAGCCAAAGCTACACTGGAGTGGCTAAGGAACAAAAAGATAAATGTCCTTGAGTGGCCAAGTCAGAGCCTCAACAAAAATCCAATCGAAAATCTGTGGCATGACTTGAAGATTGCTGTCCATCAATGCTACCCACACAACTTTACTGAGCTTGAACAGTTTTGTTCAGTAGAATGGGCAAATATTGCCCAATCAAGGTGTGCAAAGTTGGTAGAGACCTATCCCAACAGATTCACAGCTGTAATTGCTGTCAAAAGTGCTTCCACAAAGTATTAACTCAGGAGAGTGGACACTTATCCTACCAAGATATTCCAGTTTCGTATTTTTAATTAACTTTCTGGAATTTGTAGAATTTGTTTTTCACTTGTGGGTGGTGATGTGAAAAGTCTGATTTAATGCTATTTAATTCCAGGCTATGAGGAAACAAAATGTGAAAATTTCAAAAGGGGGTGAGGCTTTCTATTGGCACTGTACCTACTGCTTATAATTCAAAACATCTTACTGCACTGGAAAATGTGGGGACACGAACACTGCACTGTAATTGGGCTGGACTTGTAATGTCCTCTCCCACCTGGAGGTCATGGTGCCAACTTCGAAAGGATGACAGGCTGAGTCAACCCTACCTGGTTTAATTCAACAGCCTGACAGGACTTTGAACTCAAGACCTTAGGATCTTCAACACTCAAGACCCGAGGATCTTAAGCACACAAGACCGTACGATCTTAAGCCAGCTACCTTAAAATGAAGCCAACACCAGGCCTTCCATGAATTACAGTAAGGATTATACTTATACACACACCTATTGATATGTGATCATACCCATATTATATGAGACATTACACATATTATATTGTTGTGGTTGACCAAATTCGCAAACCACCATTCAGGTCCCTTAGGTGAGATATCTCGGTAAGTATATGTGTAGTTAGGCCCAAACCCGTTGTCTCGAGGGAATAAATGTCATTCATGAGGGCTGCGACTCTTCAGGACAGCCGTTTTTCTTTTACTATCTTTATATTGGACCAGCCGCCATTATTACCACCACCAACCACGTCTCAACAGCCATCACACAACAACCACCAACCACAACGCGGCCATCACAACAACAACCACCAACCACAACGCCGCTTCACCACAACCGCCACGACCTTTACCGTCACAACTCGCCACCATCGCATCACCGTCATCTCGCGCCACTCGTGGGCACCGATGCTGGACTCGTGCGGGGCGCGCACCGAGCAGCGTGTTCAAAAACATCACGGACTTTCCGCAGAAAAACGGATCAAAAAACGACTCACGCCCACTTTTGTTCCGTCCAATCGGTGAGCGAGGGGCGATTTGGCCCCGCCTCCAGGGCGATGGAGGGCGGTCGCTATATGCAAATTCATGGATCAAAAAGCATTCACGCCCACTTTTCCTCGGGCCAATGGGGAGCCAGTTAGAGAGGTGAAGGGTCGGAGGCAGAGGGTCAAGGGTGAAAGAGCGAAGCCACGGGGCTTATAAAAACGACTGCGTTCATCAGTCGAGTTCAGTTCAGTTGGAAGTTGAGTAAGGGTTGAGTTGGAAGTTGAGTTGAGTGTGCGGAGTTCAAGAGAGTCGTCGGTGGAGCTGGAAAGAAGTGGTACTAGTCGGAGTGAAGAGGACGGAGCTGTGGAGAGGTGACGGCGGCGAAGGCGGACGAGGGGGTGCTCGCGTCGGTGCCGGGAGCGGCACAGGGAGAGGCCAGCAACGCGACCGAGGTGGAGGAGGAGACGCTCGCCGCGGGACCCGAGACAGGGTTATATCCTCCTTTCCCCGAGCATCAGCAACCCCCTCCTGTTTCCCCCCGCGCTGAGATAGTGCGACAAGGGGGCCCCCTTCCCACCCCCTACCAGACACTGTCCGCGAGGCCCGCGGAGTTGAGGCACCACCGCCACTTCGCGTCTCATCATCAGACGGGTAGGCCCGACACGGTCTCGGCCCCAGGCCCGCCTACCCCCCTCATCCTGGAGGGTGGTTCTCTTTTCTTTTGCTTTGGGAATATGTGTTGTCGGCGCCATCTGTGAAGTAAAATTGTATAAGTGTTGCCGTGTGCCCGGTAGTCGGATAGATCTGCATTGTTGCATTTGCTTTTTGTGTAATATTGCATTGTCTTCTTCTTTTACATGTGCTTTTGGTGGAATTGTATATGTGTGCTTTCCGTTCATCGCGAAATAAATGTGCTTATTGTTGAACTGTTTTCCCGCTTCGCTTCGTCATTTCTTTCATTGAATCCCCATCTTGCTTCACGTAAAGGGTTGGTCGTGGGCTAAGACACCCGATAATTAATCGAACCGTCGAGGCCGACGAATAACACCGCTCGGTTATCCCGATAGTACGGAACGGGTCGCTTAAGTGGCCCGTGTCCGAAGTCGACCTGCGGCGAGGTGCGATCGCCCGGTCTACCCTCCGTGTGGGTACTTAGGTAGGTCGAATTTGGCGAGCAACCCTATCCCACGTGGGGGCCGATTGGCACGATCGCGGTGAGACCGAAAGGTCCACCCGTGACTGGTTCCCGGCGTTAGTCCGAGAGGGTCACGACTGGATTGTCCGTCCGGTGGGCGACGTGCCGCGATTCGAGTTACGTGGCCGTCCGCACGCCGGCTGGCGCGAATCCGCAACACTGGTGTCAGGTCGTGCGATACAAACTCATTGCCCTCCTCGCGGCACTGGTATCGGAGAACGGGAAAACGGGCTCTCCTGTCTCCAATTAAATTCACGGGAATCGGTCCAGGGGTGAGAGGAGCGACCCCCGATTCCCTCCAAATTACGAGCGAGCTAAATTAACCCTTTAAGAGAAGCAAGATGGCGTCTCAAGGCGAGCGGGAGCCGGGGGTATTAGAAATGGATGTAGAATGTGTAGAATCCATGGCTCAGGATGAAATCCCCGTGCAGGAAATGTTGGTTGTACAGGAAAACGAACTCGCCCAACTGAACCCAGAGCCCGAAATGGGTGCGGCAGCGGCCGCGGTGTATGACACCTCCCCTCCCCCTCTCCACCAAAACCCTTCCCCAACCCCTGCCGAAATGGCTCACCCAAGCGCACCCGACATGGCCCAGCTATTCACCATGCTGGCACAAATAAATGCGGAAATGACAGCGAAGATAAATGCGGATATGAAAAACGAAATGAAAGGCATGAACGAAAAGATGGATGCGAATGCACAAAAGATGGATACAAATACAAATGAAATGAAAAACGAAATGAAAGGAATGAACAAGCAAATGAAGGAAGAAATGAAAGAGCTCCGGGGTGAGACGTAGAACATGGGCCGATGCCTGCAGGCGGGCATGAAGGCCGTCAGCAGGGAGCTTAAAATGGCGACTCCACGTGTAGGAGCGAACGAGCTGGGA
Organism: Eptatretus burgeri; assembly: GCF_056783735.1. Lineage (NCBI taxonomy): Eukaryota > Metazoa > Chordata > Myxini > Myxiniformes > Myxinidae > Eptatretus > Eptatretus burgeri. The sequence continues at coordinate 24,511,735 of NC_140966.1, read as the reverse complement.
GGGGGTGCAACGGTGACTGAAAGGGAAAAATTAAACGGGGAGACCAAAACGTGCGAGACGAGACACGAGGTGACGACAAAGGAAATAAAAATAGTTGAGACAAGGGAGGTAAAGGGTGAAGAGGTGATTGAGTTGGCAGAGACACGGGAGATGGGAACGATAGAGGGAAGACTACACGATGCAGACGGGGTAAGTGACGCACACACACACACGGAGGTAGTGGAGGATAATGGGGTTGAGCTGGTGGACTGGGTGGAGGCCCGGTGCGAGCAGCTGGATAGCCTCCTCCAGGAACGAGGGGAAGGAGTATGCCCCCTTGAGGAAAGTCACGACCAGGTGGGTTCGGTCGTGCTTTGCGAGGTTGAGGGGACGAGTGCTGTGGACGGGTGCACGGAGAGCTTGGGGGGTATAGAGGCCCCGGAGACCCTTGTGGGGACACGAATCCCCAGTGTGGTTGCCCCTGTGTGTGTGGTGCAAGGTGTGAGTGCGTCCCCGTGTGTGGAAGCGACCCCGTGTGTGAGTGGTGTGGTGGCGATGGTGCCGGAGTACGTGCTTCCCAGCACGCCGTGTGTGGATGAGGCACCGTGTGTGGAAGAGGCAGTGTGTGTGGATGAAACGGCCAGTGTGGATGAGGCACCGCGGTTGAGTGCCCCCGCGTGTGTGAGTGAGGCACGGTGTATGAGTGAGGAACGAGTGAGTGGAGCACCACGTGTGAGTGGTATGGGTTATGCAAGGGAGACCGTGTGTGTGAGAGAGCGGTATGTGAGGGAGATGTCGGTTGGCATGCGGTAGCACGCAGCCGCGTCTCCCGGTGTGAATGTAATGGAAGGGAGTGTGAGCGTCGTAACACGTGGGAGTGCGTGTGTGGAATGGCGACGACGGCGACATGTGAGGAAAGAAAGCCGGGTAACGGCTGTAGTTGTTTCGGGGACCGTGCCGGGTTCACCCAGCAGTGAGCACGAGGTCCGTGCTGTGCAACGCACGAGGCCCCCACGTGCTCGCTTGCGAGGGTGAAGTCCCGGTCCGGAAACGCCAGCGGTGGATTTGCCGATCCCGCGGACGGACAAAGTTTAGGCAGGATAATGGATTTGGACCGGACGGGTTCTCCACGCGATCGTGTGTGTTAAGCTCCAACGGGCAAAGCACATGTGTTCGCGTGGGGAACCCCTCGAGACGTGGGGCTTGTGTTTTTTTTTATGCGCACGGTGACGCCATGGCTGCACGTGGGGTTGGAATCCGGCAGGAGGGGAATCCCTGCCGGATGGTACCGTCCAAGGAGGGACGAGGTACACGTGCAGCTGCATGACGTCACGGCCAGGTGTAAAGTGCGCGAGCGGCGAGTTGCCGCGCTGGTGCTGCGCATGAAAAAAAAAAAAAAAAGAAGCAAGCCTCACTTTCGGGTGCACAGGATTCCTGGGCAAGGGGTGGAAGACCCCCTTTATCCTGGGCACAGGATGGAAACTAGTTAGGGGGAAGGGTTAGCTTAGCTCGACCGACTCCATGGGGCGGGGGTAAGTCCTCATGGAGTCCGTGGAATGGATTAGTTAGAGGGATTATAGTCAGATTTAGGTTGGGAAATTGATTTTTGGGACATTCGAGGACAGTGACAGACTTGTGAATGTGTAGAGGGGACGTAGTTTAGCTACGTAGCGTAGCGTTAAAAGGAACGTGCTGTAGTTTAAGGGACGACGTGGGAGCACGAGTTAGTTAGGGGAGGTAGTTAGGAGGATGGCAGAGTTCAGTGGTGTGTGTGTGTTGAAGAGTTGTTGGTGAGTGAATTGGAAGCATGTGCTTGGTGAGTGAGTGAGGCCAGCGGGTCTGTGTGTGTGGAGCGAATGGGGAATGCATGGTGCGATGAGTGATTGGGGGGAGGAGTGACTCCCGCCCAAGGGACCCTGGGGTCAGTATAAAGTAAGTTAGCTGGGTTTGTTAAATTGAAAAATGGCGGTCGTTTTGTTGTTGGTGGGTGTGTAGGCTCGAAACCCATTTGGAGGGGTGCAGGAGCCCTGTGCAGGAGCAACCCTATCCCACGTGGGGGCCGATTGGCACGATCGCGGTGAGACTGAAAGGTCCACCCGTGACTGGTTCCCGGCGTTAGTCCGAGAAGGTCACGACTGGATTGTCCGTCCGGTGGGCGACGTGCCGCGATTCGAGTCACGTGGCCGTCCGCACGCCGGCGGGCGCGAATCCGCAACAATATACACACATATTAAAAACACACGTATGTGCTAATGGAGGTGGATACATTGAGACCTGGTAGGTCTCCGTTCCATCTCCAGAATAAAAAAACATCCACTTGTGTAGGAGATGGCAGTCAACAACAGTGCACACGCACGCATGTATGTGCAGTATCTATGGATATATATGTATGTATGTGGATGTTTTTTCCAATGTATATATATATATATATATATATATATATATATATATATATATATATATATATATATATATATATATATATATATATATATATATATATATATATATATATATACATACATACATACATACACAGGGTGTCCATAAAGTCTCTTTACAATTTAAAAAATTTATTACAAAAGCAAATGAATAGATAAACATGTGGAAATTATTACAAAATAAGGAGTACATATTGAAGTTTTTTTGCCTCATTTAATACACTTCTATATGGGCACCATTAGTTGCACGAAGCATATCAAGACAGTATAAATTATAAAGACTTTATGGACACCCTGTATGTATATATATATATATATATTTATATATATATATATATATATATATATATGTATGTATGTATGTATGTATATGTTTGTATGTATGTATATGTATATATGTATATATATATATATATATATATTTCTTCTTCTTTCGGCTGCTCCCGTTAGGGGTCGCCACAGCGGATCATCCGTATGATCCGCATAGTGATTTGGCACATGTTTTACGCCGGATGCCCTTCCTGACTCAACCCTGGTCGCCTCATACGACACAGGGATAATATGTATGTGTATATATATATATATATATATATATATATATATATATATATATATATATATATATATATATATGTACATATCGAAATATGTATATATATATGTATGTATATATATATGTATATATATATATGTATATGTATATATGTATATGTATATATATATATATATATATATATATATATATATATATATATATATATATATATATATATCTTCTCCTTCTTCTTCTGCTTTCGGCTGCTCCCGTTCGGGGTCGCCACAGCGGATCATCCGTATGATCCGCATAGTGATTTGGCACATGTTTTATGCCGGATGCCCTTCCTGACGCAACCCTGGTCGCCTCTTACGACACAGGGATATGGTACACCTATTTTAACCAGGGTATACACTAGCCCAGTATACTGGTACTCATTTCGCCGACCTCGGAAGGATGACAGGCTGAGTCAACCCTCTGGTGTATTAATTCAGTGGCCCAACGGGGCTTGAACTCAGGACCTTTTGGATCCCAAGCCGCTGCCCTAACCACTGCGCCAACACCAGGCTTAATATATATATATATATATATATATATATATATATATATATATATATATATATATATATATATATATATATATATATATGTATATATATATATATATATATATATATATATATATATATATATATATATATATATATATATATATATACATACATACATACATACATACATACATACATACATACATATATTAAGCCTGGTGTTGGCGCATATATATATATATATATATATATATATATATATATATGTAGGTTCTTGGAACCGTATGCTTACAACATACAGCTGTCCCAAGTCAGTTATTCCATTAAGGATATGTGCAGACAGATCCCTTCCTTGTGTTTCGTGGGAAAATTAAATGGGTGCATTGCGATGTTTTTTCGTTAGATTAATAAATCTTTTTATCCCCACTCCATTTCATTGCAAAGGCAAATCCATGACAACCCACGGTACCCTCTGTCTGCTTGCCCCTCCTCTCGCTTGCTACTCTCGCGTGTGCTGAACAACCGCGTGTTCACCTACTTGCCTAACCGGCGAATCGCTGTCCGAGGCAAAATCCTCTTTCAGTAGTTCCTTTTTGGCGAGTCCTCACGTGTGGAGGTGGCAGGCTGCCTGGAATGGCCGAAACCCCGCCCAAGAAGGGCGGACCCATGGAAGCCCCGTCCACTCAAGGCGGACAGTGACGTCAGTTTCACCAAGGCCCCTCCCCGCTGAGGGAGATGGATAAATTACGACACCATCCTCAGGGTGAAGTGCTAGGAGTTCGGAGAGTTTGTGAAGTGCTGAGACAGTTCGTTCTGTGCTGGAGTTCTTTGGGGGTCTGGAAAAGAAGCGAAACTGCAACACACGCTTGGAAGCCCGAATCCTGTCTCAGAACCAGGATCGTTTAAAGAAAGATTTGTGGAGGATCCAAGGAGTTCTTTGGGGGCCGTTCGTTGAGAGTGAGAGACCCAAAGACTCAGCCTCATCGCGGGATATACCCAATGATCCTGGCTACCTTGAATTCCACACACACACACACACACACACACACACACACACACACACACACACACACACACACACACACACACACACACACACACACACACGAACTCCACACGTGCGGCTGTGGGCCGAGCTGCCCACACCATTGTCAGGTGCCGCACCACAGAGCATCCCTTTCCCCGGAACTCAGGTACCGAGAAATGTGACCTCAACTCCCTCCCTCCCTTGCTACAAAAGTCCTTTGCTTTCAACTGGGTTTATTTTGTCCGAGTGTGTGTCTGAGTGTGTGGCGCCGTCCATTAAGTAGAACTGTATAAGTTATTCAAACCTTGTAAATCTTGCCTGTATTATTCTCGCGACAAGTCTGCTCTGTGTCTGCTTTATTAGTTGCTGTAAAATTGTCGCACGACATCTTTTTTTTCATCTTCCCCTGCATAACACCCCAATAAACCTGTTACCTGTACCACATAACTTTCCTCGCTTTATTGTAAATAAATTATTATTATAAATGTTCCCAGTTCGTTTTCGTCTTTTCCTTCATTGGTCCAGCATGGTTGGGATCTGAGATTAGCCGGGTTTTTATACTCACTAATCTCTTCATCCGAGCCGGTACGTTCTTGGTGGGTCCACTCCGCTGCATCCGAACCGGAAAGTTAGTTGGTAGTTGGGAGAGTGCTCCGGTTGTGGCAAGACGTACCGAAGGCGTGGTTCTCTGGTAGACGACACCGCGTGGTTAATTTGGTAAATTGATTCCAGACAAAAAGACCCTACGCTTCGCGGTGGAGGTATTGGCGTCCACGGTCGGTTAAGCAACCCACCACCTCACAAAATTAATTATCCGTGAGCGACGGCCTACAATTCCGGGAGTCTGGTGGGAGACGACGTAACTTTCTCCACCTTGCAGTCGTTCTCGCCACCGGACCTCCGGCCCGCAACAATATGTATATGTGTGTGTGTGTGTGTGTGTGTGTGTGTGTGTGTGTGTGTGTGTGTGTGTGTGTGTGTGTGTGTGTGTACGTATTGGACAGATGGCAGAGAATGCCAGGATTGCAGAGAATTGTGCGAGAAGGCGAGACGTTCCTCTTCTCACGGTCGGTCACGTCCTTCTGACCCTGCGGTTCCTCTCTTATCATTTCAGCAGCTGCTTTGATCTGTTACGCAGGGTCGGTTACTCATTGGGTTCAGGGTCACCGATGAACAATCAGCTCTGCTATCAGGTGTGATGGACACGCAGCGGGTCCTGTCAGTTTGTACTTTTTCCTGCTGGTTCGTCCTTTTCTAAGGCCGGTTAGTTTGTCATGTACGAAACGTGCTTGGTCACGAAAATGGTCAGCGGATCGTGCCTGAGTGCCCAGTTAACAATGCTTTACAAAGTGTGCTTTGTTCGAAAAACGCACGCGATGATGGCGGCAGTCACCGTTTTGATTTGTTCATCGTTACGTCATTCCCCGATTTTCGAGGCGTTTAACAACAAATCAACAATTAGTGGCCTCTGAGCATTAAGCGACTCTGGACGTCCAACGGAACACGCTCTTCGCTTGGTGTGGCAGAGGAGGCGTCTCTGCGCATGCGCGTTAAGGTGACACAGCAAAGGGGGGAGGGGCACGTGCGAGTGAACAGGTGTTGTCCAGGTCAATGATGTCAAGGGAAAGTAATACTGGCGCGTTTGCACACACTCGTATTCCCGAGGATGATGATTGCCTCTTTACAGACACTTCGCTTTACAAGGGTCATGACATGACGCCATGAATGAATGCAACGGGCGAACGTTTTACACGAACACTTAATTGCCACTTAACCCCCACCTCGTTTGTCCGTAAACCACCGTAGGCTCATATTCTTATCGGAACAAGTGTTAACTAATTACGACTAAAGTTGATCCGTTTTAAGTTTTCGAGCCGAGCAAGCACGCGCATATTTCACGTTTCCAAAGCGAAAGAGCTCCTGACCTTTTTTTTACATGTGTTTGTGTGTATGTATGTCTATATAATGGGGCACAACAGCTCGAGTCCACGGGAGAAGCGGCGGCACCGTGCACCCCGGCGCACATGCCTCATTAGCTTGCGTGTCGAGGCGCGAGCCGGCGCTACAAGCGGGGCGCGCATTGGGTGCGGCGGCGCGCGCGCAGCACTCCGCAGTGGCATTGGTGAGGCGCGCGCACGTGGCGCCTCGAGCTGGCCAAGCGCACCGGCCCGAGTCAGGGCCAGGGGGAAAGAGGGTCAGGCGCTACGGGCTGCCCGGAGGGACCTTCGCACGCACCTCAGGGGGAAAGGAGCGCGGAAGGGCACGCGTGCCTCGAGCGAGCGCGGTAAGTCCCGGAAAGCGTCGGCATCATGTCGTCCGGTCGCTGTTCGAGACGGTCTTCAACTCGCTGAACATATGTTCGGACGTGTGCGTGGATAGTTCATGCGGGACGCGAGGTGTGTTGGGAAGGAATCGGCGTTTGTGAGTCCGACGGAAAGGTCCCGCGACACCGTTGATCGGTAAGATGTGGGCTCGGGGTCGGCAGGCTCGGGGTCTGCAGGCTCGGGGTCGGCAGGCTCGGGGTCGGCAGGCTCGGGGTCGGCAGGCTCGGCGTTCCCACGCAGAAGTGTTGTTGTGAATCATGGAACATCACGTTCCGGCACCCCGGGGCCACCTGCGTTGTTTGCAGGTATCCGGGGTTCAGTTTCCATGGATTATTCCTCCTTCCAAATGCTCCTCCGACCCGCGATCACCAGCTCGTCGGGCTCTGTTCGATCCGCCTTGTCGATCTTCCGTTCTCGGGGTGTGCGCTCAGCAGGAGTGCGTCCGACGGACGGGGTCCGTCGCAGTCTTGATGTCCAGGTTGGGTGCCGGGGGGGGCAAGGGTGACGCCATGCACCGTTACGAGCTTCCCGACGTGTCCTCTCCCTCTCTCCCAGTATCGTTTCTGTCGAAGCGCTTCTCAAGCAGCCGTGCAGAGGACGTACCGAGCAGGGCGCACTGGCCCCGAGGTGAGCATCCTTCCTTGAAGCTCCGGTGCTGTTGAGATTTCTGAAGAAAGAAAGAAAGATAATAAAACCCCAAAAGTGACGTTTCTGGAAGATCATTGATCCAACGCTTCCTTTCCCAAAATATTTTGCACCTCGATGCAAAAGAGTAAAATGCTGATGGATTTCTCATCCATCATGAGTTGCTTTCTCTGTTGACAACTTGTCATTTGATCCCTCCTCGGAGATCCATCACTCATGGACCTTCGTGGTGGCTACATAGACCAGGCAGGGGTTTGGGGAATCCCCAAAAAACTGACCGCTATCCTGGTGTGAACAAGCTCAAATGAGCTGAGAACCTCATCCTCTTTATGATGACCTCATAAAAACGAATATGACGTCATTGTGATGTATCAGGTTTGCGATAAATTATCTGTGCTAATGCCCAGCTTGATTCCCACAAACAAAATTCAAACAGCTTGCCTAGTTTCGGAGATAATGGTATAGGCGATTTCCATTAGCGGCGATATTATGACGTCAACTTTTTTTTCTCGGAAGAATTTCCAAAATCGGAGATTTTGGTTACTGTCTGCGCGTGGGCTTTCTGCATATACATGGCAAGTTTCACGAAGATCCGATGAAAACTCTGGGTTGTGAAACAAAAAATGTCAAAAAAATAGGAATGACGTCATAAAAATTGATACGACGTCATAGTGATGTATCATATGTGCGGCAATTCATCTCTGCTGATGCCCTGTTCGATTCCCGCAAACAGAATTCAAAAAGCTTGCCTCGTTTCGGAGATAATTTTTTAGGCGATTTCCATTAGCGGTGATAATTTGACGTCATAACTTTTTTTCTTGGAGGAGTTTTCAAAATCGGAGATGGTTACTGTCTGCGCAGGGTATTTTTACATATACATGCCAAGTTTCAGGAAGTTTCGATGAAAACTGGAGGCTGTGAAACAAAAAAGTCCACAAGAAGAAGATGAAGAACAACAACGTGAGTAAGACTTCGAGATCCTCCACAAGGATCGAAAAAAAAACAACAATAACAACACGACAGTCGTTATTTAATACGGACAGGATAGCCTGCTCAACGTCGTAATCTTCATGGTGGCGTGCTCCGCAATGCGGCACCCTCCCTGGTGTGGTGTCATAATTCTGCAACAGTTCAGAACGCGCTGGGTCATCGAATTGATCCTGCCAGCTCGTGTCAGCAAATTCAATTGTTATCCTCTTTCATCGAGATATTGACCTCTGCCCACGAAGGTGCACCGATGTTCGGTGGACCACCCCTGGTCTGTCTCTGTCTATCTGTGCGTTTGTCTTTAAGCAGGATATCTCAAAAAGTTGTGCACGGTTCCGGATGAAACATGGTGGACAGGTTGGGTGTGTTACAACGATGAATCGATTACATTTCGGTGAGGATCCAGATTCAGATATGAGAATTTTATAAATCTTCACGATTGAGAGATTGGAGGCCAAAAACGATGTATGGCACGATATTTCAAAAAGTTGTCGATGGATTCGGACGAAATTTAGAGGACAAGTTGGGTGTGGGACAAGGATAAATTGATTTGATTTTGGTGAAGATCCGAATCCGAATCCGGATACAAGGTTTTTTTTTAATATATTTTTTGAATTGTTGTAAGTGATTGTTCAGCATTGAGAAATGTGGCCAAAAATGATATTATCGCACGATATCTCAAAAACTTGTGGATGGATTATAATAAAACTTGGTGGATGAGTTGGTTAGGTGATGAGAACAAGCTGATTCGATTTTGGTTAAGGTCAGAAGATCTGGCCTGTCGGTGGGATACAAAACCTAACCTGTTCAGCCTGGTGGTGGTTTGTGCTCCACTGAGTGCCGTTCTCGTAGTTATTCGTGCACCTTTATCAGCGTCTGGCTGTTTGTCGTATCATTGCTGTCAGATTGGCTATGTTGTTGATGCTGTGCTCTCCATAAGTTATGGCAGTAACGAAGTGTTTGGCCAAAGTAAGGACAAACAAATGATCGACTTTTCAAAGGTGTGGCAAGATCTTTGCTATCCACCAGTGAATGCTTTCAAACAGGACATCCAGTTTGATTCAACACCTTCTGCCAAGGCACCAGAATGATAGTTAAGAACCAAGCTCAAAGGTAAAATCAGACTAAACAGCTCATGGGAAAGTATACGACCTCTGGGGTTTATGTGTGTTGTGATAGCTGTCGGGCACCTGTCCTGACCCCGATGTGATGAATGTCTTCTCATAATAACTCCGAGAGGAGGGCGTGTCTTTGAGAGACCACGATTGCCATTCACCCCAGAACTTCTCGCTGGGTCCCACGCTGAAAGTCGTGTTAACACGTACGAAAAAGCCCGAGTACAAGCGGGTACCATGCCGATGATAATGTAGCTTGTCGGCCGAGCGGGACCACTAGTTGCGTCATCATTTCTAACTCTTACCAAGCCGAATTAACCATTGGTTATCCTTTGTCGCAATCAGATCTGACAGAAAAAAAAAAATCAGGACCCAGTTTCTTAAGGAAATGACTTTTAGTGGCAGTAACAAGAAAATGGCAAGTACTGTATTTACAAGAAGACACAATGGCACGTACAGGCAGTGGACAAAAAAAAAATGGAAACACCTGGGTAAATGAGGGACACCAAGCAACGTCTTCCATCCAGGTGTGGGCCATGTGTTGATTTTAGCAAATTTCATCCCAGCATGCTTAGTGTCGGTCATGTATAAAAATGCTGCACAGGCCTGGTTGTCCATACTTATGGCCAGCATGGCTGCAATAGGAACCCCCCCCCCCAAGCCCCCATTCACAGAGCACATGTGGTCGTCCAATGGTTTGATGCGCAGGACACTGATGTTATCCATATGTCATGGCCTTCTCAGTCACTAGATCTGAACCAAATCATGCATTGATGGGATATTCTGAAGTAATGCCTGAGACCACATATTCCACCTCCATCAAAACGGTGTGAGTTGATTGACTTTCTCGTGGAAGAATGGTGCCGTATCCCTCCTGCAGAATTCCAGACGCTGGTGGACTCTATGCCATGGTGCATACAGGCCGGACTGGCCGCACGTAGTGACCCATCGCCCTATTACGTGATTGTACATTGGTGTTTCCATTTTTTTGCCGACAACCTTGTATTAGAGGTCTGTTCAGCACACACACATATATATATATATATATATATATATATATATATATATATATATATATATATATATATATATATATATATATATATATATTACCCTTATCCTCTACACGACAAACCTGCTCTCAAAATCTACATGACTTACCACTCCACAGTAGCTGGTGCCACATACATCCGGGGAAGGAGAGACAGGAAGAGGGTCAAGAGAGTGGGAGAGAAAGATAAAAGCTGGGGTCATGTGCATGTGCCTCCACACCTCAGTGGAGCTGGTGCCGTCAAAGAACCTGCCATTGTTCTGGTGTCCGGACCCCCTCACACTCCTCTCGTGATCCCTCCTCACCGTCTCTTACGTGCTGCCTTCTCCATGCACTCTGATGGTGGTTCGCAATGTGAACTGGTCATCTGTTTTGGTGGGAAAATGCGGGAGGTGTACGAGGCAAAGTGGGGGTTGATGGTCAATGCAAGCGGCACAGCTTAACGAGCAGAGCTCGACACAAAGTGCAAAGGGACAAAGGGATGTTGAAGGTGAAATACAAAATAAAGCGTGGGGATGAGAGAAAAGTGAACGAAGAAATGAAAGGAGATGAAAAGGAGAATAAGAACGAAAGGAAAGCAGAGATGAAAGCTGGTCAGATGAGGGTATGCGCTATGGGAGTTTGCAAAAGGTTTGAGGCGGGCTGGTGTCTGAAGGTTCACACCACTCGGAGTCTCCTCTCCCTCATCTTCGCTGTTCACTCTTGCCTTTTAATATTTTGTACCCCCCCGCCCCCCCACGCTGGCCTGCGTTCCATCCACTTATTCTGTTGGAGGAGCTCGCCCGTGACAGATCCTTCCCCCAGGTACCTGATTGGTGTTCCAATACTCCAACATTTGGTGACACCTGGTGATTGTTACTTCCAGTTTTAGTGCGCTGTCAATGTTGGGATGATTGATTGGACCCAGGTGTCACCAAACCGGTCTGAGGCGGTTGCGTATGGTGTGTATGCCGGGATTTAATGTACGGCAGTTTAGTCCAAGAGCATTAGGGTTTAACCTGGACATTTTTGGTAACAAGCTGATTTTTTCAGGAAAGGTCCAGGAATGTGTGTGAAATAACATACTAAAAGTCCTCATGAATCCTCCTTGAGCGTTTTCCGCAATCCAAAATGGCGTCCAAAATGGCCGCCATTTCTGTTTTTCTCATAACTTTGCAAGTAGGTTTACCTATAACACATTTTAAATGTCTACACATATGTTTTGAAGTATAAGGAACTCAATACAATACATATCGGAAGATTTTGAAACCATGTTCAGCAAAGTGTCGGGTGCAACAGCAATGTCTGTTTCTACCGGGGTAAGAGTCCATTCCTGGACGGTAAGATAGGCGCGATATGAATGCTGCTTTGCTGCAGCACTAGTTGGAGGTAGACTTTCTAGCTGAAAGGATGAACTCAGGGAACTGCGACCGATTGCCCGTTTGTATGCGATGTGACGGTAGTCATCAAGAGATTCAAAACTGCTGGCTCCATAAAGCTTAAGAATGAAGCCTTCCCCAGCTTTTTCCACCTCGTCATGGGTGCTTCCACTGTTTGTGAAGGTATCCAGCAAGTCGTAGTCCCGCTTCTTGTGCACCATGTTGAAAGCTTTACGCTTGCCCTGACGATAGATCGCAGAGACCGTGTCACATCCCGTCCAGGATTGCGCCCAATAGCCCAGGAGACTGCTTAGGCAGCACCAATGCTCTGCACAGAGTATGGTCTCAATGGATTGGATTGGGCCACCACGTGTGGCCAGTATGGCCTGTATGCACTGTGGATGGAGTCCACCAGCATCTGGAATTTTGCAGGAGGGATGTGGCACCATTTGTCTTCTTCTTTTTCCTGCTCTCTTTGTTCTGTCGTCTTTGGTTCACCAAGTCTGGGTAGCATTCTTTTGTCATTTCCATTTTGCATTCGAATGTCTTCTGCCTGTCTAATTTCATTGATGGCTGCATTTATTTTTATTTTCTTGTGGATGAAACCTGCCAAGCTCTGGAAGGTGAATGGAGGTTTTGTTTCCATCCATGTCTGTCTGTGTCTGTCTGTCTTTCAGCAGTATATCTCAAAAAAAAATTATGGATTGATTCGGATGAAACTTGGTGGATATGTTGGGTGTGTGACATGGACGAATTGATTCGATTTTGGTGAAGATCCAGATCTGGATATGAGTTGTTTTTAAAAAAAAAAAAATCAATTGATTCTTCACCAATGACAGTACCAAAAACGATACAAAGCATGATCTTTCAAAACGTTGTGGACATATTCGGATGAAACGTGGTGGATGATTTGGGGAGGTGACAAGAATAAGCCGATTAGATTTTGGTTAAAGTCCGGATGCATATCCGGCCTATCGGTGGGATACAAAAATAAATCTTTCAGCCTGTCGGAGGTATGTGCTCTACCGAGTGCCGTTCTAGTTCATTTGATTTCACGATGAAAGTCTCTCAATTCCCATTTGGGTATTATTTTGCATACTCGGTACAATAAGCAGTGCGTTTGTGTTGTTTGTGTGTCTGTGTCTGTGTATTTCTCCTGTCATGGTGAGTCGCGAATATTTCCCAATCTACAATATAATTCTTAAGATTTGAGGTTTTCTACCGCGTGGCATAATTTAATTTTTTGTAAATCACCACAATGTTGAGCATCTCACTTTATTTTGTGGTCTGAGCAGCTCATTCCTGTCTACTCTGATGTCTTTTCAGCACAATGTTCACCAAAATGTACTTATAAAACACCTTTTTGTTGACCTTGGGCGATGAGCTGAAGCTCTTGGCTGCAATCATCATTGTAATTTTCGTCAACAGTATTTCATCCTTAAGCTGGCAATGAAGAGCTGGTGAAGTGTGACTATTATGAGGGCATTGCTCATAATAGTTGCTGCAGAAATAGCTTCACATATTCGTGTTTGGTAATGCTTTATTATTTGGCTTCATCCTGATTCTATTTCAAGAAAAGTAGAAAAAAAAATAACTCCTGCACTCCACGTCAGCAACAACCACTTGTATGATTTGGAGTGGGCTCGTTCTTTTCCATGGGGATGTGTCTGTGTCGCCAGCTTTTCTTGGAGGAACAATGCTCGGCTCTAAGGGTCTGGAGTAAAGAATTGTTTTTTTGTTTTTTTTTTCAATAAAGAAGAATTTTGCAACGACTAAAGGTCTTAACATTTGAAGTGATGTCCTACCACACCATACTCGATGGTTTTGGAGTGCATTTGTTTCCTCAAACTGAATGAAGCTCGAACAAAAACAAACAAACCAAGTCCAAATTATTATGACTGCCGCGTTAAGTGTTCCTTGATATACTTAACATACAACTTGTAGATGCATTGTATAGTTTGGTTGTTTTTGAAATCTCATCACATTTTTGACACATTTACTTTCCATAAATCGCTTCTCGAATTGTACATTAATTATTTGTCTTTACACGTTTCGTAAACA